>NW_027182813.1:3112500-3287500 GCF_041146395.1 Eulemur rufifrons
TCTGGCGGTTTGTTTTTATTAGGCCCAGAGAGGAGAAGTGGGCATGTGTGTGGCAGGTGAAAAGTGCTGATCCTCTTTCAGTCTTAGGGTGAAAGAGGATCAGCAGTTTTCAGCCCGTTTCTTTAAGAATCCTTTGATTCATCACCTGGCAATCTACCATGGTTCTCTGGACCCCTCAATGCGTGGGACCCTTTAACTGGATACTTCCAAGAATTATGCTGCAGAGCTTTTGAAATAACCACTACGTGGAGAATTATTTGCCAGTTTTTGCAGCACCTTTCACCATAATTGTGACAAGGTTCGTCTCTGCCTCCTTAAACCAAGCTGGCTGCCATGGACAAAACCATGCTGAGGCCTACCTCACTTGGTATTGCCTATACTTGGTACTGGAGCCTGGCAAGAAGCCAGTCTTTTAAGTATCATTCCACCAACCTTTTTCCATTGTTTTAAAAGGCAGAGCACCTTTTGCCAGTTAGCATAAGAATGAGTTGCTGGAGGGCACGTTGTTGTGTGGGGTCAGGTGGTGTGTGAGGGGGCAGGCGCTCTGCCAGTCCAGTGTTTTTTTTTTTTTTTTTTTTTTTATCCTCAGAGAGGAGAAGTTGGCATGTGTGCAGCAGGTGAAAAGTGCGGATCCTGTTTTAGTCTTAGACTGAAACAGGATCCACATTTTCTGCCCGTTCCTTTAAGAATCATTTGACTCTTCTTCCGTGAATCCACCATGGTTCTCTATAACCCTCTATGCGTGGCCCCAGGTAACTAGCTGGTTCCAAGAAGTATGCCATAGAGCTTTTGAAATAACCACTACGTGGAGAATTATTTGCCAATTTTTGCAGCACCTTTCACCATAATTGTGACAAGGTACTTCTCTGCCTCCTTAATCCCAAGATGGCTGCCAGGGAAAAAACTATGCTGAGGCCTAGCTCACTTGGTGTTGCCGATACTTGGTACGGGAGCGTGGAATAAAACCAGTCTTTCAAGTATCATTCCACCATCCTTTTTCCATTATTTTAAAAGGCATAGCACCATTTGCCAGTTAGCATAAGAATGAGTCACTGGAGGGGACGTTTTTGTGTGGGGTCGTGTGGTGTGTGTGGGGGGGCAAGCCCTCTGTCAGTCCAGTGGTTTGTTTTTATTATGCCCAGAGAGGAGAAGTGGGCATGTGTGTGGCAGGTGAAAAGTGCGGATCCTGTTTCAGACTTAGACTGAAACAGGATCCGCACTTTTCAGCCCGTTCCTTTAAGACTCCTTTGATTCATTCTCAATGATGGTGGAATGGTGGTGACCTCCTGGATTCGTGCTCCTGGAGTGGAAGGCATGGGTCTCCCACTGCCACAACCCTAGAGGTTCACTTCCCCACAAGAACGGTGGTGTGAATCCATGGAGAATCAGCGTGGGACAGAGAGAGAGAGCAAGAAAAGACTGAGGTGATTAGGGAAATAAATCACCAAAATCTGGAGAGTGCGGGATGGCCAATAGAGAAGGGAGCACGGGACAGCTGTACCCACCTCACCAGAGAATGGGGTGGGTTCAGCCCCACAGGAAAGCATCTTGTTCCCCCTCTGACCTCCACACCCACTCAATTGAGGATCTGCCTGAAGTCGGTGCAGAATCGCCACGGGAGATGTGGGGCTCTGCAGAGAAGAGACATTGGCAGGAGGCATTTTGGACCTTGGAGTGCTGTGCGCAGCTGACGCACCTAGCAACTGTCTCCTATACGTGGGCGGTGGGGCTGCTTTGGTCCCGGCTCTAGCAGACGCCAAACTGCCTCGTATAGGTGGGCGGCTGGATTCTCCCGCTCCCCGGCTCCTCTGGCCTCTGCCGGTCCCTGAGCATTCAACCCCAGTGACAGTGATCTGCAGACGGGCGGCCGCCATTGTAGGGGTCCACAGCCTAAACGCTGAGGAGCGATTGGGTACCGGGCGGCTCCCTGGGCGGCTCCCTTCCCTAGTCCACGGACCCTGACTAGGAGCTCCACCTTTGTGTGAACACTGAGTGGTTCCCCAGTCACGAGAGAGTGGAGCGTGGACCTTGCAGACATTGGGGTGGGGCAGACCATCTCCCGCGGGAACTGCAGTGGCTGGGGCACTGGGCGAATGAGGGCACCGCTCCACTCTCCCTATCCACTGTCTTTCTTGCAGAGAGAGACAGAAGCCACCTCGGGAGAGGAAGAGGGGCAGCCCCCCCAGCGGAGCTAGCAAAATCCTGAACAATATGTGAAGGGCTCCCCCTAGTGACAGAGGAGGCAGCTTACCTGGCACTCACAGTGTGCCCCTATCCAGACTAAAGCTGAAAGAAGGGATCTTAAGGATTCATTCAGATGGGAAGGGCTCAGCGAAGGAACTCTAGGAGTATAAAGAATCAAGCTGAAACCATGCCCTCAAAGAGGATTACTAGTTCTCCACCAATTAACACAAAGCAGATTCCAAATAGCAACATGTCACAGGAAGAATTTCAAACATGGATCATAAATACGCTGAACATTATGCAAGAAAAAATGGATAATCAACACAAAGAAACCACAAAAAAGATCCAGGACTTGGAAGAAAAATTCACCAAAGAAATTGAAATACTGAAGAAAAATCAAACTGAACTCCTGGAAATGAAAAATTTATTCAAGGAGCTACAAAACACAGTGGAAAGTCTCAAGAGCAGGGTAGATCAAACAGAAGAAAGAATCTCAGAGATCGAAGATAACACTTTCCAATTAAATAAGGCAGTCACAGAGTTAAAACAAAGAAACATGAGAAATAATCATAGTCTACAAGAAATGTGGGATTATGTAAAGAAGCCTAACGTGAGAGTTATCGGCATTCCTGAGGGTGAAGAAGACAATAAGCAAGGGTTGAATAAAGTATCTGAAGATATAATTGAGGAAAATTTCCCAGGCCTTGCCAAATCTCTAGATACACAGGTTCAAGAAGCTCAAAGAACCTCTGAGAGATTCATACCAAATAGGAAGACACCACGTCATGTAGTTATCAGACTGACCAAAATATCCACTAACGAGGCCCTTCTTCAATCTGTAAGGAGAAAAAAACAAGTAACATACAAAGGAAAGCCCATCCGAATCACGCCAGATTTCTCAACTGAAACCTTACAAGCAAGAAGAGATTGGAGCCCCATTCTCACTCTTCTGAAACAGAATAATGCCCAGCCTAGAATCCTGTACCCAGATAAGCTCAGTTTTATATATGAAGGTGAAATTAAGACATTCTCAGATAAACAAAAACTCAGAGAATTCACCAAGACAAGAGCAGCTTTCCAAGAAGTATTCAAAACAGAGTTACACGTGGTCCAGCACAAGAAGGACCTTCGAATGTAACACTAATCAAGAGATAAATATGAAAACACAGTTATCATAATGGCTCAAGAGAGAAAACAGATCAATGAAATTCAACCCAACATGAGGAACAGCAATCTGTCTCGCTTATCAGTTCTCTCATTAAATGTGAATGGATTGAATTCCCCACTCAAGAGACATGGACTGGCCCGATGAATAAAAAAGATATAAGCCAAGTATCTGCTGTCTTCAGGAAACTCATCTAACCTGCAAGGATGCATTTAGACTGAAAATAAAAGGGTGGAAATCAATATTCCAAGCAAATGGAACCCAAAAGAAAGCTGGCGTGGCAGTTCTAATCTCCGATAACGTAGTTTTTAAATCAACAAAAGTAAAGAAAGACAAAGATGGTTACTATATACTGGTGAAGGGTACAATTCAACAAGAAGACATAACTATACTTAACATATATGCACCCGATCTAGGTGCACCCAGATTCATAAAGCAAACCCTACTTGATCTGAACCAAATGATAGATAACAACACTTTAGTAGCCAGAGATTTTAACACGCCACTGACAGTTCAAGACAGATCCTCCAAACAAAAAATAAACAAAGAAATATTGGACGTATATAGAATGCTAGAACAAATGGGCCTGACTGACATCTACAGGACATTCTACCCAAATACCACTGAATATAAGTTCTTCTCATCAGCTCATGGGACATTCTCCAAGATTGACCATATCTTAGGACATAAAGCATGTCTTAAAAAATTTAAAAATATAGAAATAATACCATGCAGCTTCTCAGATCACAGTGGAATAAAAGTAACAATGAACCCTAACAGAAATCCTCATTTCTACTCAAAGTCATGGAAGCTAAATAACCTTCTCCTGAACAATCATTTTATAAATGAAGAAATCAAGTCAGAAATCAAAAGATTCTCTGAATTAAACGACAAAGGAGATACAACTTATCAAAATCTGTGGGACACAGCTAAAGCAGTCCTGAGAGGAAAATTTATTTCCATAAATGCCTATACCAAAAAGACAGAAAACTTACAAATAGACAATCTAATGAATAGACTCAAAGAGCTGGAGAAGAAAGAAGAGACCAAACCCAAACCCAGCAGAAGGAAATTATTAAGATTAAATCAGAACTAAATGAAAAGGACCATAAGGGAGATTAAACCAAACCATAACGGAGATGAATAAAACCAAAAGTTGGTTCTTTGAAAAAATAAACAAAATTGACACACCTCTGGCTAAACTAACCAAGAGCAGAAAAGAAAAATCTCTTATAACCTCGATCAGGAACACGAAAGGAGTAATCACGACTGATGCCACAGAGATACATGATATCATCTATGAATTCTACAAAAATCTTTATGCACACAAATTAGAAAACCTGGAGGAAATGGACAAATTCTTATAAACACACAGCCTTCCCAGGCTCAACCAGGAAGACACAGAATTCCTGAATAGACCGATATCTAGATCTGAAATTGAAACAGCAATAAAAAACCTTCCCAAAAAGAAAAGCCCTGGACCAGATGGGTTCACACCTGAATTCTACCATACCTACAAAGAAGAACTGGTGCCCATCGTACATAAACTATTCTCCAATATAGAGAAGGATGGGATTCTCCCCAACACTTTTTACCAAGCCAACATAATCCTGATACCAAATCCAGGAAAGGATGCAACTAAAACAGAGAACTATAGACCAATTTCTCTTATGAATATAGATGCAAAAATTCTCAATAAAATTCTAACAAATCGAATCCAAGTGCTTATCAAAAAAATAATCCATCACGACCAAGTGGGCTTCGTCCCAGAGATGCAGGGATGGTTTGACATATGGGAATGTAATTCATCACATAAATAGAAGCAAAAATAAAGATCAGATGATCCTCTCAATAGATGCAGAGAAAGCATTTGACAAAATTCAACACCCTTTTATGATAAGAACACTTAACAAAATAGGCATAGATGGGGCCTATATAAAAATGATACAAGCCATATACGACAAACCCTCAGCCAACATCATACTGAATGGGGAAAAACTGAAAGCATTCCCACTTCAAACTGGAACCAGACAAGGCTTACCACTGTCCCCATTACTTTTCTACATAGTATTGGAAGTCCTTGCAAGAGCTATCAGGCAAGAGAGCAGAATCAAGGGAGTTGAAATAGGGACAGAAGAGATCAAACTCTCACTCTTTGCTGATGATATGATGTTATATCTATAAAACCCCAAGGTTTCAACCAAGAGACTCCTGGAATTGATCAATGAATTCAGTAAAGTCTCAGGATAGAAAATCAATACACACAAATCAGAGGAATTCATATATGCCAATAACAGTCAAATGGAAAACAAAATTAAGGACTCAATACCCTTCAAAATAGCAACAAAGAAAATAAAATACCTAGGAATTTATTTAACTAAGGAGGTAAAGGACCTCTATAGGGAGAACTATGAAACACTGAGGAAGGAAATTGCAGAACATGTAAATAGGTGGAAAACCATACCATGCTCATGGATCGGTAGAATCAACATTGTTAAAATGTCTATACTGCCCAAAGTTATCTACAGATTCAATGCAATCCTTATTAAATTACCAACATCTTTTTTCACAGACATAGAAAAAATAATTTTACGCTTTGTATGGAACCAGGGAAGACCCCGTTTAGCAAAAGCAATCTTAAACAACAAAAACAAAATGGGAAGTATTAATTTGCCAGACTTCAAACTATACTACAAGGCTGTGGTTCTTAAAACAGCCTGGTACTGGCACAAGTGCAGGGACACAGACCAGTGGAACAGAACAGAAAATCCCAATATAAAACCATCCTCATATAGCCATCTAATCTTTGACAAAGCAGACAAAAACATACTCTGGGGAAAAGATTCCTTATTTAATAAATGGTGCTGGGAAAACTGGATAGCCACATGTAGAAGACTAAAACAGGACACACAAAAATCAAATCACAGTGGTTAACAGACTTAAACCTAAGGTCAGAAACTATTAGAATTCTAGAAGAAAATGTAGGAAAGACTCTTACAGACATTGGCCTAGGCAAAGAATTTATGAAGAAGACCCCTAAAGCAATCACAGCAACAACAAAAATAAATAAATGGGACCTGATCAAATTAAAAAGCTTCTGCACAGCCAAAGAAACAGTCACGAGAGTAAATGGACAACCTACAGAATGGGAAAAAATTTTCGCATACTACACATCAGATAAAGGACTGATAACAAGAATCTATTTAGAACTCAGAAAAATCAGTAAGAAAAAATCAAACAACCCTATCAAAAAGTGGGCAAAGGACATAAATAGAAATTTTTCAAAAGAAGATATAAAAATGGCTAACAAACATATGAAAAAGTGTTCAACATCTCTAATCATCAGGGAAATGCAAATCAAAACCACAATGAGATATCACTTAACTCCAGTAGGAATGGCCTTTATCAAAAAGTCCCAAAACTATACATGTTGGTGTGGGTGTGGCGAGATAGGTACATTCATAAACTGCTGGTGGGACTGTAAACTAGTGCAGCCCCTGTGGAAAGCAATGTGGAGATACCTTAAACAGATTCAAGTAGACCTACCATTCGATCCAGCAATTCCATTATTGGACATCTACCCAGAAGAACAAAAGTCATTCTATAAAAAAGACACCTGCACCTGAATGATTATAGCAGCACAATTCACAATCACAAAGATGTGGAAACAACCCAAATGCCCATCAATTCATGAATGGATTAGCAAAATGTGGTATATGTATACCATGGAATATTACTCAGCTATTAGAAATAATGGCGATATGGCATCTCTTTGGTTCTCCTGGAGAGAGCTGGATCCCATTCTATTAAGTGAAGTATCCCAAGAATGGAAAAA
This sequence comes from Eulemur rufifrons, assembly GCF_041146395.1. Taxonomy (NCBI): domain Eukaryota; kingdom Metazoa; phylum Chordata; class Mammalia; order Primates; family Lemuridae; genus Eulemur; species Eulemur rufifrons. The sequence continues at coordinate 3,119,685 of NW_027182813.1, forward strand.
TAAGCACCACATGTACTCACCAGCAAATTGGTTTCCCTGAGTGCACATTTGGGAACAACACCAATTGGGTATCGGACAGAGGTTGGGGCCGGGTGGAAGGGATGGGTGTATACCTACTTGATGAATGTGATGTGCACTGCCTGGGGAATGGACACCCTTCAAGTTCTAACTGGGGGGGATGGGGTGGGGGAGAGGAGGGGTGCACACCTACATGATGAATGTGATGTGCACTGACTAGGGAATGGACAAAATTGAAGCTCAGAATCGGGGGAAAGGGGAGGCATGGGGAATGTATATAGCCTGATCTTTTGTACCCCCATAATGAGCTAACAAACAAACAAACAAACAAACAAAAAAGAATCGTTTGATTCATCAGCTGGGAATACACCATGGTTCTTTAAAGACCTCTATGCGTGGGCCCAGGTAACTGGCAAGTTCCAAGAAGTATGCCACAGAGCTTTTGAAATAACCACTACGTTGAGAATTATTTGCTAGTTTTTGCACCACCTTTCACCATAATTGTGATAAGGTTCGTCCGTGCCTCCTTCAACCCAAGATGGCTGGGGCGGACAAAAGTATGCTGAGGCCTAGTTCACTTGGTGTTGCCGATAGTTGGTACTGGAGCCTGGCAAGAAGCCATGTTATTAAGAGTCATTCCACCATCCTTTCTCCATCATTTTAAAAGGCAGAACACCTTTTTCCAGTTATCATAAGAATGAGTTGCTGGAGGGGACGTTTTTGAGTGGGGTCGGGTGGTGCGTTGAGGGGAAGGCTCTCTGTCTGTCTGGTGGTTTGTCTTTATTATGCCCAAAGAGGAGAGGTGGGCATGTGTGTGGCAGGTGAAAAGTACGGATCCTGTTTCAGTCTTAGACTGAAACAGGATCCGCACTTTTCAGCCAGTTCCTTTACGAATCCTTTGATTCATCAGCTGGGAATCCACCATGGCTGTCGAGACCCCTCTATGTGTGGGTCCAGGTAACTGGCTAGTTCCAAGATGTATGCCGCAGAGCTTTGGAAATAACCACTACATTGAGTATTATTTGCCAGTTTTTGCAGCAACTTTCACAATGATTGTGAAAAGGTTAGGCAGTGCATCCTGAAACCCAAGCTGGCTTCCACAGAAAAAACTACGGTTAGGCCAATCTCCCTTGGAGTTGCCGATAATTGGTACTGGTCCGTGGCAAGAAGCCATTCCTTTAAGTATCATTCCACCTTCCTTTCACAACTATTTTAAAAGGCAGAGCACCTATTGCCATTTAGCTTAAGGATGAGTCGCTGGAGGAAACGTTTTTGTGTGGGGTGGGAGAGGCAGAGCCAGGCCCTCTGTCAGTCCAGTGGTTTGTTTTTATTATCCCCGGAGAGGAGAAGTGGACATGTGTGTGGCAAGTGAAAAGTGTGGATCCTGTTTCAGTCTTAGACTGATACAGGATCGGCACTTTTCATCCTGTTCCTTTAAGAATCCTTTGCTTCATCAGCTGGGAATCCACCATAGTTCTCTACACCCCACTATGTGTGGACCCACTTAACAGGCTAGTTCAAAGAAGTATGCCACAGAGCATTTGAAATAACCACTACCATGGAAATTATTTGCCAGCTTTTCCAGCACTTTTACCATAATTTTGATAAGGTTCATTTGTGCTTCCTTAAACCCTAGATGGCTTCCATGGACAAACCTATACTGAGGGTTCTCTCGCTTGGTGTTGCCAATACTTGGTACGGGAGTCTGACAAGAATCCAGTCTTTTAATTATCATTGCCCCATCCTTTCTCCCTTATATTAAAAGGTGAGCAACTTTCGGCAGTTAGCATAAGGATGAGTCAACGGAGGGGATGTTTTTGGGTGGGATCGGGGTGGTTTGGGGGACAGTCCCTCTGTCAGTCTGGTTGTTCGTGTTTATTATGCCCAGACAGGGAAGTGGATATATTTGTGGCAGGTGAAATGTGCGGATCCTGTTTCAGTTAGACTGAAACAGTATCCGCACTTTTCAGCCGGTTCCATTAAAAATCCTTTGATTCATCAGCTGGGAATCCACCATGGTTCCTTAGAACCCTCCATGCATGGGCCCATGAACTGGCCTGTACCAAGATGTATGCTGCACAGCTTTTGAGATAAACACTACGTGTAGAATTATTTGCCAGTTTCTGCAGCACATATCACCATAATTGTGATAAGGATCGTCTGTGCCTCCTTAAACACAAGATGGCTGCCAGGGAGAAAACTATGCTGAGGCCTAGGTCACTTGGATTTCACGACACTTGTTACTGGAGGCTGGAAGGAGGCCATTCTTTTAAGTATCATTCCACCATACTTTCCCCATTATTTTAAAATGCACGGAAACCTTTGCAAGTTAGCATAATAATTAGTAGCTGGAGGGGACATTTTTATTTGTGGGGTCGGTGTGGGTGGGGGGCGCAGGCCCTCTGTCAGTTCGCTGGATGGTTTTTATTTTCCCCAGACCGGAGAAGTGGGCATGTGTGTGGCAGGTAAAAAGTTCGGACCACGTTTCTGTCTTAGACTGAAACAGAAACCGCACTTTTCACCCCGTTCCATTAAGAATCCCTTGCTTCATCAGCTGGGAATCCACCATGGGCCTCTAGACTGCTCTATGCGTGGGCCCAGTTAACTGGCTAGTTCAAAGAATTATGCCGCAGAGCTTTTCAAGTAACCACTACCATGAGAATTACTTGACCGCTTTTGCAGCACCTTTCACCATAATTGTGATAAGGTTCATCTGTGCCTCCTTAAACCCAAGATGGCTGCCAGGGACAAACGTGTGCTGAGGCCTAGGTGACTTGCTGTTGCCAATACTTGGTATGGGAGTCTGGCAATAAGCCAGTCTTTTAGGTATAATTCCACCATTCTATCTCCATTATTTTAAAAGGCAGAGGACGTATTGCCAGATAGCATAAGGATCAGTCGCTGGAGGGCACGATTTTGTGTGGGGTGGTGGGGGGCGGGGGCAGGCCATCTGTCAATCCGATGGGTTGTTTTTGTTATCCCTAGAGAGGAGAAGTGGGCATGTGTGTTGCAGGCAAAAAGTCCGAATCCTGTTTCAGTCAGGATCTGCAATTTTCAGCCTGTTCCTTTAAGAATCCTTAGATTCATCACCTTGGAATCCACCATGGTTCTCCAGACCACTCTATGCGTGGGCCCAGGTAACAGGCTTCTTCCAAGAAGTATGCCACAGAGCTTTTGAATTAAACAGTACGTTGAGAATTATTTGCCGGGTTTTCAGCACGTTTCAACATAATTATGATAAAGTTTGTATATGCCTCCTTAAACCCAACATGGCTGCCACGGGCATAACTATGCTGAGGCGTAGCTGACTTGGTGTTGCCTATTTTTGTTAGTGGAGACTGACAAGAAGCCATTCTTCTAAGTATCATCCCACCACCATTTTTCCATTGTTTTAAAATGCAGAGAAATTTTGCAAGTTAGCATTATAATTAGTAGCTGGAGGGTACGGTTTTTTTTTTGTGTGTGTGTGTGGTCGATGTGGATGGGGGGGTCAGGCCCTCTGTCAGTTCAATGGTTAGTTTTTATTATCCCCAGAGAGGAGAAGTGGGCATGTGTTTGGCAGGTGAAAAGGGCGGATTCTGTTTCAGAGAATTAACGATGATCCCCATGGTCATCCCGTTCCTTTAATAATCCTTTACTTCATCAGCTGGAAATCCACCATGGTTCTCTATACTCCTCTTTGCGTGGGAACAGGTAACTGCCTTGTTCCAAGAAGTATGCCGCAGAGCTTTTCAATTAACCACTACGTTGAAAATTATTTGCAGGTGTTCAGCGTTTTACCATAATTGTTAGAACCTTTGTTTGTGCCTCCTGAAACCCAAGAAGGCTGCGATGGACATAGCTATGCTGAGGAGTAGCTGACTTGGTGTTGCCTATTTTTGTTAGTGGAGACTGACAGGAAGCCATTCTTCTAAGTATCATCCCACCACCATTTTTCCATTGTTTTAAAATGCAGGGAAATTTTGCAAGTTAGCATTATAATGAGTAGCTGGAGGGTACGGGTTTTTTTGTGTGTGTATGGTCGATGTGGATGGGGGGGTCAGGCCCTCTGTCAGTTCGCTGGTTATTTTTTATTATCCCCAGAGAGGAGAAGTGGGCATGTGTTTGGCAGGTGAAAAGGGCGGATTCTGTTTCAGAGAATTAACTATGATCCCCATGGTCATCCCTTTCCTTTAATAATCCTTTACTTCATCAGCTGGAAATCCACCATGGTTCTCTATACTCCTCTTTGCGTGGGAACAGGTAACTGGCTTGTTCCAAGCAGTATGCCGCAGAGCTTTTCAATTAACCACTACGTTGAAAATTATTTGCAGGTGTTCAGCGTTTCACCATAATTGTGAGAACCTTTGTTTGTGCCTCCTGAAACCCAAGAAGGCTGCGACGGACATAGCTATGCTGAGGAGTAGCTGACTTGGTGTTGCCTATTTTTGTTAGTGGAGACTGACAAGAAGCCATTCTTCTAAGTATCATCCCACCACCATTTTTCCATTGTTTTAAAATGCAGGGAAATTTTGCAAGTTAGCATTGTAATTAGTAGCTGGAGGGTACGGTTTTTTTTGTGTGTGTGTGGTCGATGTGGATGGGGTGGTCAGGCCCTCTGTCAGTTCGCTGGTTAGTTTTTATTATCCCCATAGAGGAGAAGTGGGCATGTCTTTGGCAGGTGAAAAGGGCGGATTCTGTTTCAGAGAATTAACGATGATCCCCATGGTCATCTCGTTCCTTTAATAATCCTTGACTTCATTAGCTGGAAATCCACCATGGTTCTATATACTCCTCTTTGCGTGGGAACAGGTAACTGGCTTGTTCCAAGAAGTATGCCGCAGAGCTTTTCAATTAACCACTATGTTGAAAATTATTTGCAGATGTTCAGCGTTTCACCATAATTGTGAGAACCTTTGTTTGTGCCTCCTGAAACTGAAGAAGGCAGCGACGGACATAACTATGCTGAGGAGTAGCTGACTTGGTGTTGCCTATTTTTGTTAGTGGAGACTGACAAGAAGCCATTCTTCTAAGTATCATCCCACCACCATTTTTCCATTGTTTTAAAATGCAGGGAAATTTTGCAAGTTAGCATTGTAATTAGTAGCTGGAGGGTACGGTTTTTTTTGTGTGTGTGTGGTCGATGTGGATGGGGTGGTCAGGCCCTCTGTCAGTTCGCTGGTTAGTTTTTATTATCCTCAGAGAGGAGAAGTGGGCATGTGTTTGGCAGGTGAAAAGGGCGGATTCTGTTTCAGAGAATTAACGATGATCCCCATGGTCATCCCGTTCCTTTAATAATCCTTGACTTCATCAGCTGGAAATCCACCATGGTTCTATATACTCCTCTTTGCGTGGGAACAGGTAACTGGCTTGTTCCAAGAAGTATGCCACAGAGCTTTTCAATTAACCACTACGTTGAAAATTATTTGCAGATGTTCAGAGTTTCACCATATTTGTGAGAACATTTGTTTGTGTCTCCTGAAACCCAAGAAGGCAGCGACGGACATAACTATGCTGAGGAGTAGCTGACTTGGTGTTGCCTATTTTTGTTAGTGGAGACTGACAAGAAGCCATTCTTCTAAGTATCATCCCACAACCATTTTTCCATTGATTTAAAATGCAGGGAAATTTTGCAAGTTAGCATTATAATTAGTAGCTGGAGGGTACGGTGTTTTTTTGTGTGTGTGGTCGATGTGGATGGGGGGAGGTCAGGCCCTCTGTCAGTTCGCTGGTTATTTTTTATTATCCCCAGAGAGGAGAAGTGGGCATGTGTTTGGCAGGTGAAAAGGGCGGATTCTGTTTCAGAGAATTAACGATGATCCCCATGGTCATCCCGTTCCTTTAATAATCCTTTACTTCATCCGCTGGAAATCCACCATGGTTCTATATACTCCTCTAGCCTGGGAACAGGTAACTGGCTTGGTCCAAGAAGTATGCCGCAGAGCTTTTCAATTAACCACTACGTTGAAAATTATTTGCAGGTGTTCAGCGTTTCAACATAATTGTGAGAACCTTTGTTTGTGCCTCCTGAAACCCAAGAAGGCTGCGACGGACATAACTATGCTGAGGAGTAGCTGACTTGGTGTTGCCTATTTTTGTTAGTGGAGACTGACAAGAAGCCATTCTTCTAAGTATCATCCCACCACCATTTTTCCATTGTTTTAAAATGCAGGGAAATTTTGCAAGTTAGCATTATAATTAGTAGCTGGAGGGTACGGTTTTTTTGTGTGTGTGTGGTCGATGTGGATGGGGGGGGGTCAGGCCCTCTGTCAGTTCGCTGGTTAGTTTTTATTATCCCCAGAGAGGAGAAGTGGGCATGTGTTTGGCAGGTGAAAAGGGCGGATTCTGTTTCAGAGAATTAACTATGATCCCCATGGTCATCCCTTTCCTTTAATAATCCTTTACTTCATCAGCTGGAAATCCACCATGGTTCTCTATACTCCTGTTTGCGTGGGAACAGGTAACTGGCTTGTTCCAAGAAGTATGCCGCAGAGCTTTTCAATTAACCACTACGTTGAAAATTATTTGCAGGTGTTCAGCATTTCACCATAATTGTGAGAACCTTTGTTTGTGCCTCCTGAAACCTAAGAAGGCTGCGACGGACACAACTATGCTGAGGAGTAGCTGACTTGGTGTTGCCTATTTTTGTTAGTGGAGACTGACAAGAAGCCATTCTTCTAAGTCTCATCCCACCACCATTTTTCCATTGTTTTAAAATGCAGGGAAATTTTGCAAGTTATAATTATAATTAGTAGCTGGAGGGTACAGATTTTTTTTAGTGTGTGGTCGATGTGGATGGTGGGGGTCAGGCCCTCTGTCAGTTCGCTGGTTAGTTTTTATTATCCCCAGAGAGGAGAAGTGGGCATGTGTTTGGCAGGTGAAAAGGGCGGATTCTGTTTCAGAGAATTAACGATGATCCCCATGGTCATCCCTTTCCTTTAATAATCCTTTACTTCATCAGCTGGAAATCCACCATGGTTCTATATACTCCTCTTTGCGTGGGAACAGGTAACTGCCTTTTTCCAAGAAGTATGCCGCAGAGCTTTTCAATTAACCACTACGTTGAAAATTATTTGCAGGTGTTCAGCGTTTCACCATAATTGTGAAAACGTTTGTTTGTGCCTCCTGAAACCCAAGAAGGCTGCGACAGACATAACTATGCTGAGGCGTAGCTGACTTCGTTTTGCCTATTTTTGTTAGTGGAGACTGACAAGAATCCATTCCTGTAAGTATCATCTCACCATCATTTTTCCATTGTTTAAAAATGCAGGAAAATTTTGCAAGTTAGCATTATAATTAGTAGCTGGAGGCTACGGTGTTTTTTTTTTTTTTTTTTCCTGTGGGGTCGGTGTGGATGTGTTGGTCAGGCCCTCTGTCAGTTCCCCGGTTGGTTTTATTATCCCCAGAGAGGAGAAGTGGGTATTAGTATGGCAGGTGAAAACTGCGGATCTGTTTCAGAGAATTAAACAGGATCCGCATGGTAATCCCGTTCCTTTAAGTATCCTTTTCTTCATGAGCTGGGAATCCACCATGGTTCTATATACTTGTCTATGCGTGGGCACAGGAAACTGGCTAGTTCCAAGAAGTATGCCTCAGAGCTTTTCAATTAACCAGTATGTTGACAATCCTTTGCAGGTTTTCAGCGTTTCACCATAATTGTGATAACGTGTGTATGTGCCTACTGAAACCAAATATGGCTGCTACGGACATAACTATCCTGAGGCGTAGCTGACTTGGTGTTGCCTATTTTTGTTAGTGGAGACTGACAAGAAGCCATTCTTCTAAGTATCATCCCACCATCATTTCTCCATTGTTTAAAAATGCAGGGAAATTTTGCACTTGGCATTATAATTAGTAGCTGGAGGGTACTTTTTTGTTTTGTGGGGTCGGTCAGGATGGGTGTTCAGGCCCTCTGTCAGATCGCTGGTTTGTTTTTATTATCCCCAGAGAAGAGTAGTGGGCATGTGCTTGGCAGGTGAAAAGTGCGGATTCTGTTTCAGAGAATTAAACAGGATCCGCATGGTCATCTCATTCCTTTAAGAATCCTTTGCTTCATCAGCTGGGATTCCACCATGTTTCTATATACTCCTCTATGCGTGGGCACAGGTACCTAGCTTGTTCCAAGAATTATGCTGGAGAGTTTTCAAATTAACCAGTACGTTGAAAATTATTTGCAGGTTTTCAGCGTTTCACCATAATTTTGATAACGTTTGTATGTCCCTCCTGAAACCCAAGAAGGCTGCGACGGACATAACTATGCTGAGGAGTAGCTGACTTGGTGTTGCCTATTTTTTTTAGTGGAGACAGACAAGAAGCCATTCTTCTAAGTATGATCCCACCACCATTTTTCCATTGTTTTAAAATGCAGGGAAATTTTGCAAGTTAGCATTATAATTAGTAGCTGGAGGGTACGATTTTTTTTTTGGTGTGTGGTCGATGTGGATGGGGGGGGTCAGGCCCAATGTCAGTTCGCTGGTTAGTTTTTATTATCCCCAGAGAGGAGAAGTGGGCATGTGTTTGGCAGGTGAAAAGGGCGGATTCTGTTTCAGAGAATTAACGATGATCCCCATGGTCATCCCTTTCCTTTAATAATCCTTTACTTCATCAGCTGGAAATCCACCATGGTTCTATATACTCCTCTTTGCGTGGGAACAGGTAACTGCCTTGTTCCAAGAAGTATGCCGCAGAGCTTTTCAATTAACCACTACGTTGAAAATTATTTGCAGGTGTTCAGCGTTTCACCATAATTGTGAAAACGTTTGTTTGTGCCTCCTGAAACCCAAGAAGGCTGCGACAGACATAACTATGCTGAGGCGTAGCTGACTTCGTTTTGCCTATTTTTGTTAGTGGAGACTGACAAGAATCCATTCCTGTAAGTATCATCTCACCATCATTTTTCCACTGTTTAAAAATGCAGGAAAATTTTGCAAGTTAGCATTATAATTAGTAGCTGGAGGCTACGGTGTTTTTTTTTTTTTTTTTCCTGTGGGGTCGGTGTGGATGTGTTGGTCAGGCCCTCTGTCAGTTCCCCGGTTGGTTTTATTATCCCCAGAGAGGAGAAGTGGGTATTAGTATGGCAGGTGAAAACTGCGGATCTGTTTCAGAGAATTAAACAGGATCCGCATGGTAATCCCGTTCCTTTAAGTATCCTTTTCTTCATGAGCTGGGAATCCACCATGGTTCTATATACTTGTCTATGCGTGGGCACAGGAAACTGGCTAGTTCCAAGAAGTATGCCTCAGAGCTTTTCAATTAACCAGTATGTTGACAATCCTTTGCAGGTTTTCAGCGTTTCACCATAATTGTGATAACGTGTGTATGTGCCTACTGAAACCAAATATGGCTGCTACGGACATAACTATCCTGAGGCGTAGCTGACTTGGTGTTGCCTATTTTTGTTAGTGGAGACTGACAAGAAGCCATTCTTCTAAGTATCATCCCACCATCATTTCTCCATTGTTTAAAAATGCAGGGAAATTTTGCACTTGGCATTATAATTAGTAGCTGGAGGGTACTTTTTTGTTTTGTGGGGTCGGTCAGGATGGGTGTTCAGGCCCTCTGTCAGATCGCTGGTTTGTTTTTATTATCCCCAGAGAAGAGTAGTGGGCATGTGCTTGGCAGGTGAAAAGTGCGGATTCTGTTTCAGAGAATTAAACAGGATCCGCATGGTCATCTCATTCCTTTAAGAATCCTTTGCTTCATCAGCTGGGATTCCACCATGTTTCTATATACTCCTCTATGCGTGGGCACAGGTACCTAGCTTGTTCCAAGAATTATGCTGGAGAGTTTTCAAATTAACCAGTACGTTGAAAATTATTTGCAGGTTTTCAGCGTTTCACCATAATTTTGATAACGTTTGTATGTCCCTCCTGAAACCCAAGAAGGCTGCGACGGACATAACTATGCTGAGGAGTAGCTGACTTGGTGTTGCCTATTTTTGTTAGTGGAGACAGACAAGAAGCCATTCTTCTAAGTATGATCCCACCACCATTTTTCCATTGTTTTAAAATGCAGGGAAATTTTGCAAGTTAGCATTATAATTAGTAGCTGGAGGGTACGATTTTTTTTTTGGTGTGTGGTCGATGTGGATGGGGGGGGTCAGGCCCAATGTCAGTTCGCTGGTTAGTTTTTATTATCCCCAGAGAGGAGAAGTGGGCATGTGTTTGGCAGGTGAAAAGGGCGGATTCTGTTTCAGAGAATTAACGATGATCCCCATGGTCATCCCGTTCCTTTAATAATCCTTTACTTCATCCGCTGGAAATCCACCATGGTTCTAAATACTCCTCTTTGCGTGGGAACAAGTAACTGGCTTGTTCCAAGAAGTATGCCGCAGAGCTTTTCAATTAACCACTACGTTGAAAATTATTTGCAGGTGTTCAGCGTTTCACCATAATTGTGATAACGTGTGTTTGTGCCTCCTGAAACCCAAGAAGGCTGCGACGGACATAACTATGCTGAGGAGTAGCTGACATGGTGTTGCCTATTTTTGTTAGTGGAGACTGACAAGAAGCCATTCTTCTAAGTATCATCCCACCATCATTATTCCATTGTTTTAAAATGCAGGGAAATTTTGCAAGTTAGCATTATAATTAGTAGCTGGAGGGTACGGTTTTTTTTCTGTGTGTGTGGTCGATGTGAATGGGGGGGGGGGTCCGGCCCTCTGTCAGTTCGCTGGTTAGTTTTTATTATCCCCAGAGAGGAGAAGTGGGCCTGTGTTTGGCAGGTGAAAAGGGCGGATTCTGTTTGAGAGAATTAACGATGATCACCATGGTCATCCCGTTCCTTTAATAATCCTTTACTTCATCAGCTGGAAATCCACCATGGTATTATATACTCCTCTTTGCGTGGGAACAGGTAACTGCCTTGTTCCAAGAAGTATGCCGCAGAGCTTTTCAATTAACGACTACGATGAAAATTATTTGGGGTGTTCAGCGTTTTACCATAATTGTGAGAACCTTTGTTTGTGCCTCCTGAAACCCAAGAAGGCTGCGATGGATATAGCTATGCTGAGGAGTAGCTGACTTGGTGTTGCCTATTTTTGTTAGTGGAGACTGACAAGAAGCCATTCTTCTAAGTATCATCCCACCACCATTTTTCCATTGTTTTAAAATGCAGGGAAATTTTGCAAGTTAGCATTATAATTAGTAGCTGGAGGGTACGGTTTTTTTTTTGTGTGTGTGGTCGATGTGGATGGGGTGGTCAGGCCCTCTGTCAGTTCGCTGGTTAGTTTTTATTATCCCCAGAGAGGAGAAGTGGGCATGTGTTTGGCAGGTGAAAAGGGCGGATTCTGTTTCAGAGAATTAACGATGATCCCCATGGTCATCCCGTTCCTTTAATAATCCTTTACTTCATCAGCTGGAAATCCACCATGGTTCTATATACTCCTCTTTGCGTGGGAACAGGTAACTGGCTTGTTCCAAGAAGTATGCCGCAGAGCTTTTCAATTAACCACTACGTTGAAAATTATTTGCAGGTGTTCAGCGTTTCACCATAATTGTGAGAACATTTGTTTGTGCCTCCTGAAACCCAAGAAGGCTGCGACGGACATAACTATGCTGAGGAGTAGCTGACTTGGTGTTGCCTATTTTTGTTAGTGGAGACTGACAAGAAGCCATTCTTCTAAGTATCATCCCACCACCATTTTTCCATTGTTTTAAAATACAGGGAAATTTTGCAAGTTAGCATTATAATTAGTAGCTGGAGGGTACGGTTTTTTTTTTGTGTGTGTGGTCGATGTGGATGGTGGGGGTCAGGCCCTCTGTCAGTTCGCTGGTTAGTTTTTATTATCCCCAGAGAGGAGAAGTGGGCATGTGTTTGGCAGGTGAAAAGGGCGGATTCTGTTTCAGAGAATTAACGATGATCCCCATGGTCATCCCGTTCCTTTAATAATCCTTTACTTCATCCGCTGGAAATCCACCATGGTTCTATATACTCCTCTTTGCGTGGGAACAGGTAACTGGCTTGTTCCAAGAAGTATGCCGCAGAGCTTTTCAATTAACCACTACGTTGAAAATTATTTGCAGGTGTTCAGCGTTTTACCATAATTGTGAGAACCTTTGTTTGTGCCTCCTGAAACCCAAGAAGGCTGCGATGGACATAGCTATGCTGAGGAGTAGCTGACTTGGTGTTGCCTATTTTTGTTAGTGGAGACTGACAAGAAGCCATTCTTCTAAGTCTCATCCCACCACCATTTTTCCATTGTTTTAAAATGCAGGGAAATTTTGCAAGTTAGCATTATAATTAGTAGCTGGAGGGTACGGTTTTTTTTTTGTGTGTGTGGTCGATGTGGATGGGGGGGTCAGGCCCTCTGTCAGTTCGCTGGTTAGTTTTTATTATCCCCAGAGAGGAGAAGTGGGCATGTGTTTGGCAGGTGAAAAGGGCGGATTCTGTTTCAGAGAATTAATGATGATTCCCATGGTCATCCCGTTCCTTTAATAATCCTTTACTTCATCAGCTGGAAATCCACCATGGTTCTATATACTCCTCTTTGCGTGGGAACAGGTAACTGGCTTGTTCCAAGAAGTATGCCGCAGAGCTTTTCAATTAACCACTACGTTGAAAATTATTTGCAGGTGTTCAGCGTTTCACCATAATTGTGAGAACCTTTGTTTGTGCCTCCTGAAACCAAAGAAGGCTGCGACGGACATAGCTATGCTGAGGAGTAGCTGACTTGGTGTTGCCTATTTTTGTTAGTGGAGACTGACAAGAAGCCATTCTTCTAAGTATCATCCCACCACCATTTTTCCATTGTTTTAAAATGCAGGGAAATTTTGCAAGTTAGCATTATAATTAGTAGCTGGAGGGTACGGTTTTTTTTTGTGCGTGTGGTCGATGTGGATGGGGGGGGTCAGGCCCTCTGTCAGTTCGCTGGTTAGCTTTCATTATCCCCAGAGAGGAGAAGTGGGCATGTGTTTGGCAGGTGAAAAGGGCGGATTCTGTTTCAGAGAATTAACTATGATCCCCATGGTCATCCCTTTCCTATAATAATCCTTTACTTCATCAGCTGGAAATCCACCATGGTTCTATATACTCCTCTTTGGGTGGGAACAGGTAACTGCCTTGTTCCAAGAAGTATGCCGCAGAGCTTTTCAATTAACCACTACGTTGAAAATTATTTGCAGGTGTTCAGCGTTTCACCATAATTGTAAGAACCTTTGTTTGTGCCTCCTGAAACCCAAGAAGGCTGCGACAGACATAACTATGCTGAGGAGTAGCTGACTTGGTGTTGCCTATTTTTGTTAGTGGAGACTGACAAGAAGCCATTCTTCTAAGTATCATCCAACCACCATTTTTCCATTGTTTTAAAATGCAGGGAAATTTTGCAAGATAGCATTATAATTAGTAGCTGGAGGGTACGGTTTTTTTTTTTGTGTGTGGTCGATGTGGATGGTGGGGGTCAGGCCCTCTGTCAGTTCGCTGGTTAGTTTTTATTATCCCCAGAGAGGAGAAGTGGGCATGTGTTTGGCAGGTGAAAAGGGCGGATTCTGTTTCAGAGAATTAACGATGATCCCCATGGTCATCCCGTTCCTTTAATAATCCTTTACTTCATCAGCTGGAAATCCACCATGGTTCTATATACTCCTCTTTGCGTGGTAACAGGTAACTGGCTTGTTCCAAGAAGTATGCCGCAGAGCTTTTCAATTAACCACTACGTTGAAAATTATTTGCAGGTGTTCAGCGTTTTACCATAATTGTGAGAACCTTTGTTTGTGCCTCCTGAAACCCAAGAAGGCTGCGATGGACATAGCTATGCTGAGGAGTAGCTGACTTGGTGTTGCCTATTTTTGTTAGTGGAGACTGACAAGAAGCCATTCTTCTAAGTCTCATCCCACCACCATTTTGCCATTGTTTTAAAATGCAGGGAAATTTTGCAAGTTACCATTATAATTAGTAGCTGGAGGGTACGGTTTTTTTTTTGTGTGTGTGGTCGATGTGGATGGGGGGGTCAGGCCCTCTGTCAGTTCGCTGGTTAGTTTTTATTATCCCCAGAGAGGAGAAGTGGGCATGTGTTTGGCAGGTGAAAAGGGCGGATTCTGTTTCAGAGAATTAACGATGATCCCCATGGTCATCCCGTTCCTTTAATAATCCTTTACTTCATCAGCTGGAAATCCACCATGGTTCTATATACTCCTCTTTGCGTGGAAACAGGTAACTGGCTTGTTCCAAGAAGTATGCCGCAGAGCTTTTCAATTAACCACTACGTTGAAAATTATTTGCAGGTGTTCAGCGTTTCACCATAATTGTGAGAACATTTGGTTGTGCCTCCTGAAACCCAAGAAGGCTGCGACGGACATAACTATGCTGAGGAGTAGCTGACATGGTGTTGCCTATTTTTGTTAGTGGAGACTGACAAGAAGCCATTCTTCTAAGTATCATCCCACCACCATTTTTCCATTGTTTTAAAATACAGGGAAATTTTGCAAGTTAGCATTATAATTAGTAGCTGGAGGGTACGGTTTTTTTTTTGTGTGTGTGGTCGATGTGGATGGTGGGGGTCAGGCCCTCTGTCAGTTCGCTGGTTAGTTTTTATTATCCCCAGAGAGGAGAAGTGGGCATGTGTTTGGCAGGTGAAAAGGGCGGATTCTGTTTCAGAGAATTAACGATGATCCCCATGGTCATCCCGTTCCTTTAATAATCCTTTACTTCATCCGCTGGAAATCCACCATGGTTCTATATACTCCTCTTTGCGTGGGAACAGGTAACTGGCTTGTTCCAAGAAGTATGCCGCAGAGCTTTTCAATTAACCACTACGTTGAAAATTATTTGCAGGTGTTCAGCGTTTTACCATAATTGTGAGAACCTTTGTTTGTGCCTCCTGAAACCCAAGAAGGCTGCGATGGACATAGCTATGCTGAGGAGTAGCTGACTTGGTGTTGCCTATTTTTGTTAGTGGAGACTGACAAGAAGCCATTCTTCTAAATCTAATCCCACCACCATTTTTCCATTGTTTTAAAATGCAGGGAAATTTTGCAAGTTAGCATTATAATTAGTAGCTGGAGGGTACGGTTTTTTTTTTGTGTGTGTGGTCGATGTGGATGGGGGGGTCAGGCCCTCTGTCAGTTCGCTGGTTAGTTTTTATTATCCCCAGAGAGGAGAAGTGGGCATGTGTTTGGCAGGTGAAAAGGGCGGATTCTGTTTCAGAGAATTAATGATGATTCCCATGGTCATCCCGTTCCTTTAATAATCCTTTACTTCATCAGCTGGAAATCCACCATGGTTCTATATACTCCTCTTTGCGTGGGAACAGGTAACTGGCTTGTTCCAAGAAGTATGCCGCAGAGCTTTTCAATTAACCACTACGTTGAAAATTATTTGCAGGTGTTCAGCGTTTCACCATAATTGTGAGAACCTTTGTTTGTGCCTCCTGAAACCAAAGAAGGCTGCGACGGACATAGCTATGCTGAGGAGTAGCTGACTTGGTGTTGCCTATTTTTGTTAGTGGAGACTGACAAGAAGCCATTCTTCTAAGTATCATCCCACCACCATTTTTCCATTGTTTTAAAATGCAGGGAAATTTTGCAAGTTAGCATTATAATTAGTAGCTGGAGGGTACGGTTTTTTTTTGTGCGTGTGGTCGATGTGGATGGGGGGGGTCAGGCCCTCTGTCAGTTCGCTGGTTAGCTTTCATTATCCCCAGAGAGGAGAAGTGGGCATGTGTTTGGCAGGTGAAAAGGGCGGATTCTGTTTCAGAGAATTAACTATGATCCCCATGGTCATCCCTTTCCTATAATAATCCTTTACTTCATCAGCTGGAAATCCACCATGGTTCTATATACTCCTCTTTGGGTGGGAACAGGTAACTGCCTTGTTCCAAGAAGTATGCCGCAGAGCTTTTCAATTAACCACTACGTTGAAAATTATTTGCAGGTGTTCAGCGTTTCACCATAATTGTGAGAACCTTTGTTTGTGCCTCCTGAAACCCAAGAAGGCTGCGACAGACATAACTATGCTGAGGAGTAGCTGACTTGGTGTTGCCTATTTTTGTTAGTGGAGACTGACAAGAAGCCATTCTTCTAAGTATCATCCCACCACCATTTTTCCATTGTTTTAAAATGCAGGGAAATTTTGCAAGTTAGCATTATAATTAGTAGCTGGAGGGTACGGTTTTTTTTTTTTGTGTGTGGTCGATGTGGATGGTGGGGGTCAGGCCCTCTGTCAGTTCGCTGGTTAGTTTTTATTATCCCCAGAGAGGAGAAGTGGGCATGTGTTTGGCAGGTGAAAAGGGCGGATTCTGTTTCAGAGAATTAACGATGATCCCCATGGTCATCCCGTTCCTTTAATAATCCTTTACTTCATCAGCTGGAAATCCACCATGGTTCTATATACTCCTCTTTGCGTGGTAACAGGTAACTGGCTTGTTCCAAGAAGTATGCCGCAGAGCTTTTCAATTAACCACTACGTTGAAAATTATTTGCAGGTGTTCAGCGTTTTACCATAATTGTGAGAACCTTTGTTTGTGCCTCCTGAAACCCAAGAAGGCTGCGATGGACATAGCTATGCTGAGGAGTAGCTGACTTGGTGTTGCCTATTTTTGTTGTGGAGACTGACAAGAAGCCATTCTTCTAAGTCTCATCCCACCACCATTTTTCCATTGTTTTAAATTGCAGGGAAATTTTGCAAGTTACCATTATAATTAGTAGCTGGAGGGTACGGTTTTTTTTTTGTGTGTGTGGTCGATGTGGATGGGGGGGTCAGGCCCTCTGTCAGTTCGCTGGTTAGTTTTTATTATCCCCAGAGAGGAGAAGTGGGCATGTGTTTGGCAGGTGAAAAGGGCGGATTCTGTTTCAGAGAATTAATGATGATCCCCATGGTCATCCCGTTCCTTTAATAATCCTTTACTTCATCAGCTGGAAATCCACCATGGTTCTATATACTCCTCTTTGCGTGGGAA
Organism: Eulemur rufifrons; assembly: GCF_041146395.1. NCBI lineage: Eukaryota > Metazoa > Chordata > Mammalia > Primates > Lemuridae > Eulemur > Eulemur rufifrons. The sequence continues at coordinate 3,136,573 of NW_027182813.1, forward strand.
CAGGTAACTGGCTTGTTCCAAGAAGTATGCTGCAGAGCTTTTCAATTAACCACTACGTTGAAAATTATTTGCAGGTGTTCAGCGTTTCACCATAATTGTGATAACGTTTGTTTGTGCCTCCTGAAACCCAAGAAGGCTGCGACGGACATAACTATGCTGAGGCGTAGCAGACTTGGTTTTGCCTATTTTTGTTAGTGGAGACTGACAAGAATCCATTCTTCTAAGTATCGTCCCACCACCATTTTTCCATTGTTTTAAAATGCAGGGAAATTTTGCAAGTTAGCATTATAATTAGTAGCTGGAGGGTACGGTTTTTTTTTGTGTGTGTGGTCGATGTGGATGGGGGGGGGGTCAGGCCCTCTGTCAGTTCGCTGGTTAGTTTTTATTATCCCCAGAGAGGAGAAGTGGGCATGTGTTTGGCAGGTGAAAAGGGCGGATTCTGTTTCAGAGAATTAACGATGATCCCCATGGTCATCCCGTTCCTTTAATAATCCTTTACTTAATCCGCTGGAAATGCACCATGGTTCTATATACTCCTCTTTGCGTGGGAACAGGTAACTGGCTTGTTCCAAGAAGTATGCCGCAGAGCTTTTCAATTAACCACTACGTTGAAAATTATTTGCAGGTGTTCAGCGTTTCACCATAATTGTGAGAACCTTTGTTTGTGCCTCCTGAAACCCAAGAAGGCTGCGATGGACATAGCTATGCTGAGGAGTAGCTGACTTGGTGTTGCCTATTTTTGTTAGTGGAGACTGACAAGAAGCCATTCTTCTAAGTCTCATTCCACCACCATTTTTCCATTGTTTTAAAATGCAGGGAAATTTTGCAAGTTAGCATTATAATTAGGAGCTGGAGGGTACGGTTTTTTTTTTTTGTGTGTGGTCGATGTGGATGGTGGGGGTCAGGCCCTCTGTCAGTTCGCTGGTTAGTTTTTATTATCCCCAGAGAGGAGAAGTGGGCATGTGTTTGGCAGGTGAAAAGGGCGGATTCTGTTTCAGAGAATTAACGAGGATCCCCATGGTCATCCCTTTCCTTTAATAATCCTTTACTTCATCAGCTGGAAATCCACCATGGTTCTCTATACTCCTCTTTGCGTGGGAACAGGTAACTGGCTTGTTCCAAGAAGTATGCCGCAGAGCTTTTCAATTAACCACTACGTTGAAAATTATTTGCAGATGTTCAGCGTTTCACCATGATTGTGAGAACTTTTGTTTGTGCCTCCTGAAACCCAAGAAGGCAGCGAAGGACATAACTATGCTGAGGAGTAGCTGACTTGGTGTTGCCTATTTTTGTTAGTGGAGACAGACAAGAAGCCATTCTTCTAAGTATCATCCCACCACCATTTTTCCATTGTTTTAAAATGCAGGGAAATTTTGCAAGTTAGCATTATAATTAGTAGCTGGAGGGTATGGTTTTTTTTTGTGTGAGGGGTCGATGTGGATGGGGGGGGTCAAGCCCTCTGTCAGTTCGCTGGTTAGTTTTTATTATCCCCAGAGAGGAGAAGTGGGCATGTGTTTGGCAGGTGAAAAGGGCGGATTCTGTTTCAGAGAATTAACTATGATCCCCATGGTCATCGCTTTCCTTTAATAATCCTTTACTTCATCAGCTGGAAATCCACCATGGTTCTCTATACTCCTCTTTGCGTGGGAACAGGTAACTGCCTTGTTCCAAGAAGTATGCCGCAGAGCTTTTCAATTAACCACTACGTTGAAAATTATTTGCAGGTGTTCAGCGTTTCACCATAATTGTGAGAACCTTTGTTTGTGCCTCCTGAAACCCAAGAAGGCTGCGATGGACATAGCTATGCTGAGGAGTAGCTGACTTGGTGTTGCCTATTTTTGTTAGTGGAGACTGACAAGAAGCCATTCTTCTAAGTCTCATCCCACCACCATTTTTCCATTGTTTTAAAATGCAGGTAAATTTTGCAAGTTAGCATTATAATTAGGAGCTGGAGGGTACGGTTTTTTTTTTGTGTGTGTGGTCGATGTGGATGGTGGGGGTCAGGCCCTCTGTCAGTTCGCTGGTTAGTTTTTATTATCCCCAGAGAGGAGAAGTGGGCATGTGTTTGGCAGGTGAAAAGGGCGGATTCTGTTTCAGAGAATTAACGAGGATCCCCATGGTCATCCCTTTCCTTTAATAATCCTTTACTTCATCAGCTGGAAATCCACCATGGTTCTCTATACTCCTCTTTGCGTGGGAACAGGTAACTGGCTTGTTCCAAGAAGTATGCCGCAGAGCTTTTCAATTAACCACTACGTTGAAAATTATTTGCAGATGTTCAGCGTTTCACCATGATTGTGAGAACTTTTGTTTGTGCCTCCTGAAACCCAAGAAGGCAGCGAAGGACATAACTATGCTGAGGAGTAGCTGACTTGGTGTTGCCTATTTTTGTTAGTGGAGACAGACAAGAAGCCATTCTTCTAAGTATCATCCCACCACCATTTTTCCATTGTTTTAAAATGCAGGGAAATTTTGCAAGTTAGCATTATAATTAGTAGCTGGAGGGTATGGTTTTTTTTTGTGTGAGGGGTCGATGTGGATGGGGGGGGTCAAGCCCTCTGTCAGTTCGCTGGTTAGTTTTTATTATCCCCAGAGAGGAGAAGTGGGCATGTGTTTGGCAGGTGAAAAGGGCGGATTCTGTTTCAGAGAATTAACTATGATCCCCATGGTCATCGCTTTCCTTTAATAATCCTTTACTTCATCAGCTGGAAATCCACCATGGTTCTCTATACTCCTCTTTGCGTGGGAACAGGTAACTGCCTTGTTCCAAGAAGTATGCCGCAGAGCTTTTCAATTAACCACTACGTTGAAAATTATTTGCAGGTGTTCAGCGTTTCACCATAATTGTGAGAACCTTTGTTTGTGCCTCCTGAAACCCAAGAAGGCTGCGACGGACATAACTATGCTGAGGAGTAGCTGACTTGGTGTTGCCTATTTTTGTTAGTGGAGACTGACAAGAAGCCATTCTTCTAGTATCATCCCACCACCATTTTTCCATTGTTTTAAAATGCAGAAGAAGGCTGCGACGGACATAACTATGCTGAGGAGTAGCTGACTTGGTGTTGCCTATTTTTGTTAGTGGAGACTGACAAGAAGCCATTCTTCTAAGTATCATCCCACCACCATTTTTCCATTGTTTTAAAATGCAGGGAAATTTTTCAGTTAGCATTATAATTAGTAGCTGGAGGGTACGGTTTTTTTTTTGTGTGTGGTCGTTGTGGATGGGGGGGGTCAGGCCCTCTGTCAGTTCGCTGGTTAGTTTTTATTATCCCCAGAGAGGAGAAGTGGCCATGTGTTTGGCAGGTGAAAAGGGCGGATTCTGTTTCAGAGAATTAACGATGATCCCCATGGTCATCCCTTTCCTTTAATAATCCTTTACTTCATCAGCTGGAAATCCACCATGGTTCTATATACTCCTCTTTGCGTGGGAACAGGTAACTGGCTTGTTCCAAGAAGTATGCCGCAGAGCTTTTCAATTAACCAGTACGTTGAAAATTATTTGCAGGTGTTCAGCGTTTCAACATAATTGTGAGAACCTTTGTTTGTGCCTCCTGAAACCCAAGAAGGCTGCGACGGATATAACTATGCTGAAGAGTAGCCGACTTGGTGTTGCCTATTTTTGTTAGTGGAGACTGACAAGAAGCCATTTTTCTAAGTATCATCCCACCACCATTTTTCCATTGTTTTAAAATGCAGGGAAATTTTGCAAGTTAGCATTATAATTAGTAGCTGGAGGGTACGGTGTTTTTTTTTTTTTTTTTTTCCTGTGGGGTCGGTTTGGATGTGTTGGTCAGGCCCTCTGTCAGTTCCCCGGTTGGTTTTTATTATCCCCAGAGAGGAGAAGTGGGTATTAGTATGGCAGGTGAAAACTGCGGATCTGTTTCAGAGAATTAAACAGGATCCGCATGGTAATCCCGTTCCTTTAAGAATCCTTTGCTTCATGAGCTGGGAATCCACCATGGTTCTATATACTTGTCTATGCGTTGGCACAGGAAATTGGCTAGTTCCAAGAAGTATGCCTCAGAGCTTTTCAATTAACCAGTATGTTGACAATCCTTTGCAGGTTTTCAGCGTTTCACCATAATTGTGATAACGTGTGTATGTGCCTACTGAAACCAAATATCGCTGCTACGGACATAACTATGCTGAGGCGTAGCTGACTTGGTGTTGCCTATTTTTGTCCGTGGAGACTGACAAGAAGCCATTCTTCTAAGTATCATCCCACCATCATTTCTCCATTGTTTAAAAATGCAGGGAAATTTTGCAAATTGGCGTTATAATTAGTAGCTGGAGGGTACTTTTTTGTTTTGTGGGGTCGGTCAGGATGGGTGTTCAGGCCCTCTGTCAGATCGCTGGTTTGTTTTTATAATCTCCAGAGAAGAGTAGTGGGCATGTGTTTGGAAGGTGAAAAGTGCGGATTCTGTTTCAGAGAATTAAACAGGATCCGCATGGTCATCTCATTCCTTTAAGATTCCTTTGCTTCATCAGCTGGGATTCCACCATGTTTCTATATACTCCTCTATGCGTGGGCACAGGTACCTAGCTTGTTCCAAGAATTATGCTGGAGAGTTTTCAAATTAACCAGTACGTTGAAAATTATTTGCAGGTTTTCAGCGTTTCACCATAATTTTGATAACGTTTGTATGTCCCTCCTGAAACCCAAGAAGGCTGCGACGGACATAACTATGCTGAGAAGTAGCTGACTTGGTGTTGCCTATTTTTGTTAGTGGAGACAGACAAGAAGCCATTCTTCTAAGTATGATCCCACCACCATTTTTCCATTGTTTTAAAATGCAGGGAAATTTTGCAAGTTAGCATTATAATTAGTAGCTGGAGGGTACGGTTTTTTTTTTGTGTGTGGTCGATGTGGATGGGGGGGGGTCAGGCCCTCTGTCAGTTCGCTGGTTAGTTTTTATTATCCCCAGAGAGGAGAAGTGGGCATGTGTTTGGCAGGTGAAAAGGGCGGATTCTGTTTCAGAGAATTAACGATGATCCCCATGGTCATCCCGTTCCTTTAATAATCCTTTACTTCATCAGCTGGAAATCCACCATGGTTCTATATACTCCTCTTTGCGTGGGAACAGGTAACTGCCTTGTTCCAAGAAGTATGCCGCAGAGCTTTTCAATTAACCACTACGTTGAAAATTATTTGCAGGTGTTCAGCGTTTTACCATAATTGTGAGAACCTTTGTTTGTGCCTCCTGAGACACAAGAAGGCTGCGATGGACATAGCTATGCTGAGGAGTGGCTGACTTGGTGTTGCCTATTTTTGTTAGTGGAGACTGACAAGAAGCCATTCTTCTAAGTCTCATCCCACCACCATTTTTCCATTGTTTTAAAATGCAGGGAAATTTTGCAAGTTAGCATTATAATTAGTAGCTGGAGGGTACGGTTTTTTTTTTGTGTGTGTGGTCAATGTGTATAGGGGGGTCAGGCCCTCTGTCAGTTCGCTGGTTAGTTTTTATTATCCCCAGAGAGGAGAAGTGGGCATGTGTTTGGCAGGTGAAAAGGGCGGATTCTGTTTCAGAGAATTAACGATGATCCCCATGGTCATCCCGTTCCTTTAATAATCATTTACTTCATCAGCTGGAAATCCACCATGGATCTATATACTCCTCTTTGCGTGGGAACAGGTAACTGCCTTGTTCCAAGAAGTATGCCGCAGAGCTTTTCAATTAACCAATACGTTGAAAATTATTTGCAGATGTTCAGCGTTTCACCATAATAGTGAGAACTTTTGTTTGTGCCTCCTGAAACCCAAGAAGGCAGCGACGGACATAAGTATGCTGAGGAGTAGCTGACTTGGTGTTGCCTATTCTTGTTAGTGGAGACTTGACAAGAAGCCATTCTTCTAAGTATCATCCCACCACCATTTTTCCATTGTTTTAAAATGCAGGGAAATTTTGCAAGTTAGCATTATAATTAGTAGCTGGAGGGTACGGTTTTTTTTTGTGTGTGTGGTCGATGTTGATGGGGGTGGTCAGGCCCTCTGTCAGTTCACTGGTTAGTTTTTATTATCCCCAGAGAGGAGAAGTGGGCATGTGTTTGGCAGGTGAAAAGGGCGGATTCTGTTTCAGAGAATTAACGATGATCCCCATGGTCATCCCTTTCCTTTAATAATCCTTTACTTCATCAGCTGGATATCCACCATGGTTCTCTATACTCCTCTTTGCGTGGGAACTGGTAACTGCCTTGTTCCAAGAAGTATGCCGCAGAGCTTTTCAATTAACCACTACGTTGAAAATTCTTGGCAGGTGTTCAGCGTTTCACCATAATTGTGAGAACCTTTGTTTGTGCCTCCTGAAACCCAAGAAGGCTGCGACGGACATATCTATGCTGAGGAGTAGCTGACTTGGTGTTGCCTATTTTTGTTAGTGGAGACTGACAAGAAGCCATTCTTCTAGTATCATCCCAGCACCATTTTCCCATTGTTTTAAAATGCCGAAGAAGGCTGCAACGGACATAACTATGCTGAGGAGTAGCTGACTTGGTGTTGCCTATTTTTGTTAGTGGAGACTGACAAGAAGCCATTCTTCTAAGTATCATCCCACCACCATTTTTCCATTGTTTTAAAATGCAGGGAAATTTTCCAAGTTAGCATTATAATTAGTAGCTGGAGGGTACGGTTTTTTTTTGTGTGTGTGGTCGATGTGGATGGGGGGGTCAGGCCCTCTGTCAGTTCAATGGTTAGTTTTTATTAGCCCCAGAGAGGAGAAGTGGGCATGTGTTTGGCAGGTGAAAAGGGCGGATTCTGTTTCAGAGAATTAACGATGATCCCCATGGTCATCCCGTTCCTTTAATAATCCTTTATTTCATCAGCTGGAAATCCACCATGGTTCTATATACTCCTCTTTGCGTGGGAACAGGTAACTGGCTTGTTCCAAGAAGTATGCCGCAGAGCTTTTCAATTAACCACTACGTTGAAAATTATTTGCAGATGTTCAGCGTTTCACCATAATTGTGAGAACCTTTGTTTGTGCCTCCTGAAACCCAAGAAGGCAGCGACGGACATAACTATGCTGAGGAGTAGCTGACTTGGTGTTGCCTATTTTTGTTAGTGGAGACAGACAAGAAGCCATTCTTCTAAGTATGATCCCACCACCATTTTGCCATTGTTTTAAAATGCAGGGAAATTTTGCAAGTTAGCATTATAATTAGTAGCTGGAGGGTACGGATTTTTTGTGTGTGTGTGTGGTCGATGTGGATGGTGGGGGGTCAGGCCATCTGTCAGTTCGCTGGTTAGTTTTTATTATCCCCAGAGAGGAGAAGTGGGCATGTGTTTGGCAGGTGAAAAGGGCAGATTCTGTTTAGAGAATTAACGATGATCCCCATTGTCATCCCGTTCCTTTAATAATCCTTTACTTCATCAGCTGGAAATCCACCATGGTTCTATATACTCCTCTTAGCGTGGGAACAGATAACTGGCTTGTTCCAAGAAGTATGCCGCAGGGCTTTTCAATTAACCACTACGTTGAAAATTATTTGCAGGTGTTCAGCGTTTCACCATAATTGTGAGAACCTTTGTTTGTGCCTCCTGAAACCCAAGAAGGCTGCGACGGACATAACTATGCTGAGGAGTAGCTGACTTGGTGTTGCCTATTTTTGTTAGTGGAGACTGACAAGAAGCCATTCTTCTAAGTATCATCCCACCACCATTTTTCCATTGTTTTAAAATGCAGGGAAATTTTGCAAGTTAGCATTATAATTAGTAGCTGGAGGGTACGGTTTTTTTTTTTTGTGTGGTCGATGTGGATGGTGGGGGTCAGGCCCTCTGTCAGTTCGCTGGATAGTTTTTATTATCCCCAGAGAGGAGAAGTGGGCATGTGTTTGGCAGGTGAAAAGGGCGGATTCTGTTTCAGAGAATTAACGATGATCCCCATGGTCATCCCGTTCCTTTAATAATCCTTTACTTCATCAGCTGGAAATGCACCATGGTTCTATATACTCCTCTTTGCGTGGGAACAGGTAACTGCCTTGTTCCAAGAAGTATGCCGCAGAGCTTTTCAATTAACCACTACGTTGAAAATTATTTGCAGATGTTCAGAGTTTCACCATAATTGTGAGAACCTTTGTTTGTGCCTCCTGAAACCCAAGAAGGCAGCGACGGACATAACTATGCTGAGGAGTAGCTGACTTGGTGTTGCCTATTTTTGTTAGTGGAGACTGACAAGAAGCCATTCTTCTAAGTATCATCTCACCATCATTTTTCCATTGTTTAAAAATGCAGGAAAATTTTGCAAGTTAGCATTATAATTAGTAGCTGCAGGCTACGGTGTTTTTTTTTTTTTTTTTTTTCCTGTGGGGTCGGTGTGGATGTGTTGGTCAGGCCCTCTGTCAGTTCCCCGGTTGGTTTTTATTATCCCCAGAGAGGAGAAGTGGGTATTAGTATGGCAGGTGAAAACTGCGGATCTGTTTCAGAGAATTAAACAGGATCCGCATGGTAATCCCGTTCCTTTAAGAATCCTTTGCTTCATGAGCTGGGAATCCACCATGGTTCTATATACTTGTCTATGCGTGGGCACAGGAAACTGGCTAGTTCCAAGAAGTATGCCTCAGAGCTTTTCAATTAACCAGTATGTTGACAATCCTTTGCAGGTTTTCAGCGTTTCACCATAATTGTGATAACGTGTGTATGTGCCTACTGAAACCAAATATGGCTGCTACGGACATAACTATGCTGAGGCGTAGCTGACTTGGTGTTGCCTATTTTTATCAGTGGAGACTGACAAGAAGCCATTCTTCTAAGTATCATCCCACCATCATTTCTCCATTGTTTAAAAATGCAGGGAAATTTTGCAAATTGGCATTACAATTAGTAGCTGGACGGTACATTTTTGTTTTGTGGGGTCGGTCAGGATGGGAGTTCAGGCCCTCTGTCAGATCGCTGGTTTGTTTTTATTATCCCCAGAGAAGAGTAGTGGGCATGTGTTTGGCAGGTGAAAAGTGCGGATTCTGTTTCAGAGAATTAAACAAGATCCGCATGGTCATCTCATTCCTTTAAGAATCCTTTGCTTCATCAGCTGGGATTCCACCATGTTTCTATATACTCCTCTATGCGTGGGCACAGGTACCTGGCTTGTTCCAAGAATTATGCTGGAGAGTTTTCAAATTAACCAGTACATTGAAAATTATTTGCAGGTGTTCAGCGTTTCACCATAATTTTGATAACGTTTGTATGTCCCTCCTGAAACCCAAGAAGGCTGCGACGGACATAACTATGCTGAGGAGTAGCTGACTTGGTGTTGCCTATTTGTGTTAGTGGAGACTGACAAGAAGCCATTCTTCTAAGTATCATCCCACCACCATTTTTCCATTGTTTTAAAATGCAGGGAAATTTTGCAAGTTAGCATTATAATTAGTAGCTGGAGGGTACGGTTTTTTTTTTTTTGTGTGGTCGATGTGGATGGTGGGGGTCAGGCCCTCTGTCAGTTCGCTGGTTAGTTTTTATTATCCCCAGAGAGGAGAAGTCGGCATGTGTTTGGCAGGTGAAAAGGGCGGATTCTGTTTCAGAGAATTAACGATGATCCCCATGGTCATTCCGTTCCTTTAATAATCCTTTACTTCATCAGCTGGAAATCCACCATGGTTCTCTATACTTCTCTTTGCGTGGGAACAGGTAACTGGCTTGTTCCAAGAAGTATGCCGCAGAGCTTTTCAATTAACCACTACGTTGAAAATTATTTGCAGGTGTTCAGCGTTTCACCATAATTGTGAGAACCTTTGTTTGTGCCTCCTGAAACCCAAGAAGTCTGCGACGGACATAACTATGCTGAGGAGTAGCTGACTTGGTGTTGCCTATTTTTGTTAGTGGAGACTGACAAGAAGCCATTCGTCTAAGTATCATCCCACCACCATTTTTCCATTGTTTTAAAATGCAGGGAAATTTTGCAAGTTAGCATTATAATTAGTAGATGGAGGGTACGGTTTTTTTTTTTTTTGTGTGGTCGATGTGTATGGTGGGGGTCAGGCCCTCTGTCAGTTCACTGGTTAGTTTTTATTATCCCCAGAGAGGAGAAGTCGGCATGTGTTTGGCAGGTGAAAAGGGCGGATTCTGTTTCAGAGAATTAACGATGATCCCCATGGTCATCCCGTTCCTTTAATAATCCTTTACTTCATCAGCTGGAAATCCACCATGGTTTTCTATACTCCTCTTTGCGTGGGAACAGGTAACTGGCTTGTTCCAAGAAGTATGCCGCAGAGCTTTTCAATTAACCACTACGTTGAAAATTATTTGCAGGTGTTCAGCGTTTCACCATAATTGTGAGAACCTTTGTTTGTGCCTCCTGAAACCCAAGAAGGCTGCGACGGACATAACTATGCTGAGGAGTAGCTGACTTGGTGTTGCCTATTTTTGTTAGTGGAGACTGACAAGAAGCCATTCTTCTAAGTATCATCCCACCACCATTTTTCCATTGTTTTAAAATGCAGGGAAATTTTGCAAGTTAGCATTATAATTAGTAGCTGGAGGGTACGGTTTTTTTTTTTTTTTTTTTTTTCCTGTGGGGTCGGTGTGGATGTGTTGGTCAGGCCCTCTGTCAGTTCCCCGGTTGGTTTTTATTATCCCCAGAGAGGAGAAGTGGGTATTAGTATGGCAGGTGAAAACTGCGGATATGTTTCAGAGAATTAAACAGGATCCGCATGGTAATCCCGTTCCTTTAAGAATCCTTTGCTTCATGAACTGGGAATCCACCATGGTTCTATATACTTGTCTATGCGTGGGCACAGGAAACTGGCTAATTCCAAGAAGTATGCCTCAGAGCTTTTCAATTAACCAGTATGTTGACAATCCTTTGCAGGTTTTCAGCGTTTCACCATAATTGTGATAACATGTGTATGTGCCTACTGAAACTAATTATGGCTGCTACGGACATAACTATGCTGAGGCGTAGCTGACTTGGTGTTGCCTATTTTTGTCAGTGGAGACTGACAAGAAGCCATTCTTCTAAGTATCATCCCACCATCATTTCTCCATTGTTTAAAAATGCAGGGAAATTTTGCAAATTGGCATTATAATTAGTAGCTGGAGGGTACTTTTTTGTTTTGTGGGGTCGGTCAGGATGGGTGTTCAGGCCCTCTGTCAGATCGCTGGTTTGTTTTTATTATCCCCAGAGAAGAGTAGTGGGCATGTGTTTGGCAGGTGAAAAGTGCGGATTCTGTTTCAGAAAATTAAACAGGATCCGCATGGTCATCTCATTCCTTTAAGAATCGTTTGCTTCATCAGCTGGGATTCCACCATGTTTCTATATACTCCTCTACGCGTGGACACAGATACCTGGCTTGTTCCAAGAAGTATGCTGGAGATTTTTCAAATTAACCAGTACGTTGAAAATTATTTGCAGTTTTTCAGCGTTTCACCATAATTTTGATAACGTTTGTATGTCACTCCTGAAACCCAAGAAGGCTGTGACGGACATAACTATGCTGAGGAGTAGCTGACTTGGTGTTGCCTATTTTTGTTAGTGGAGACGGACAAGAAGCCATTCTTCTAAGTATGATCCCACCACCATTTTTCCATTGTTTTAAAATGCAGGGAAATTTTGCAAGTTAGCATTATAATTAGTAGCTGGAGGGTACGGTTTTTTTTTGTGTGTGTGGTCCATGTGGATGGGGGGTGGTTAGGCCCTCTGTCAGTTCGCTGGTTAGTTTTTATTATCCCCAGAGAGGAGAAGTGGGCATGTGTTTGGCAGGTGAAAAGGGCGGATTCTGTTTCAGAGAATTAACGATGATCCCCATGGTCATCCCGTTCCTTTAATAATCCTTTTCTTCATCAGCTGGAAATCCACCATGGTTCTATATACTCCTCTTTGCGTGGGAACAGGTAACTGGCTTGTTCCAAGAAGTATTCCGCAGAGCTTTTCAATTAACCACTACGTTGAAAATTATTTGCAGGTGTTCAGCGTTTCACCATAATTGTGATAACGTGTGTTTGTGCCTCCTGAAACCCAAGAAGGCTGCGACGGACATAACTATGCTGAGGAGTAGCTGACTTGGTGTTGCCTATTTTTGTTAGAGGAGACTGACAAGAAGCCATTCTTCTAAGTATCATCCCACCACCATTTTTCCATTGTTTTAAAATGCAGGGAAATTTTGCAAGTTAGCATTTTAATTAGTAGCTGGAGGGTACGGTTTTTTTTTTTTTGTGTGGTCGATGTGGGTGGTGGGGGTCAGGCCCTCTGTCAGTTCGCTGGTTAGTTTTTATTATCCCCAGAGAGGAGAAGTGGGCATGTGTTTGGCAGGTGAAAAGGGCGGATTCTGTTTCAGAGAATTAACGATGATCCCCATGGTCATCCCGTTCCTTTAATAATCCTTTACTTCATCAGCTGGAAATCCACCATGGTTCTATATACTCCTGTTTGCGTGGGAACAGGTAACTGGCTTGTTCCAAAAAGTATACCGCAGAGCTTTTCAATTAACCACTACGTTGAAAATTATTTGCAGGTGTTCAGCGTTTCACCATAATTGTGATAAAGTGTGTTTGTGCCTCCTGAAACCCAAGAAGGCTGCGACGGACATAACTATGCTGAGGAGTAGCTGAGTTGGTGTTGCCTATTTTTGTTAGTGGAGACTGACAAGAAGCCATTCTTCTAAGTATCATCCCACCACCATTTTTCCATTGTTTTAAAATGCAGGGAAATTTTGCAAGTTAGCATTATAATTAGTAGCTGGAGGGTACGGTTTTTTTTTTGTGTGTGTGGTCGAAGTGGATGGGGGGGTCATGCCCTCTGTCAGTTCGCTGGTTAGTTTTTATGATCCCCAGAGAAGAGAAGTGGGCATGTGTTTGGCAGGTGAAAAGGGCGGATTCTGTTTCTGAGAATTAACGATGATCCCCATGGTCGTCCCGTTCCTTTAATAATCCTTTACTTCATCAGCTATAAATCCACCATGGTTCTATGTACTCCTCTTTCCGTGGGAACAGGTAACTGGCTTGTTCCAAGAAGTATGCCGCAGAGCTTTTCAATTAACCAGTATGTTGAAAATCCTTTGCAGGTTTTCAGCGTTTCACCATAATTGTGATAACGTGTGTATGTGCCTACTGAAACCAAATATGGCTGCTACGGACATAACTATGCTGAGGCGTAGCTTACTTGGTGTGGGCTATTTTTGTCAGTGGAGACTGACAAGAAGCCATTCTTCTAAGTATCATCCCACCATCATTTCTCCATTGTTTAAAAATGCAGGGAAATTTTGCAAATTGGCATTATAATTAGTAGGTGGAGGGTACTTTTTTGTTTTGTGGGGTCGGTCAGGATGGGTGTTCAGGCCCTCTGTCAGATCGCTGGTTTGTTTTTATTATCCCCAGAGAAGAGTAGTGGGCATGTGTTTGACAGGTGAAAAGGGTGGATTCTGTTTCAGAGAATTAAACAGGATCCGCATGGTCATCTCATTCCTTTAAGAATCCTTTGCTTCATCAGCTGGGATTCCACCATGGTTCTATATACTCCTCTTTGCGTGGAACAGGTAACTGGCTTGTTCCAAGAAGTATGCCGCAGAGCTTTTCAATTAACCACTACGTTGAAAATTATTTGCAGGTGTTCAGCGTTTCACCATAATTGTGATAACGTGTGTTTGTGCCTCCTGAAACCCAAGAAGGCTGCGACGGACATAACTATGCTGAGGAGTAGCTGACTTGGTGTTGCCTATTTTTGTTAGTGGAGACTGACAAGAAGCCATTCTTCTAAGTATCATCCCACCACCATTTTTCCATTGTTTTAAAATGCAGTTAAATTTTGCAAGTTAGCATTATAATTAGTAGCCGGAGGGTACGGTTTTTTTTTTTGTGTGGTCGATGTGGATGTTGGGGGTCAGGCCCTCTGTCAGTTCACTGGTTAGTTTTTATTATCCCCAGAGAGGAGAAGTGGGCATGTGTTTGGCAGGTGAAAAGGGCGGATTCTGTTTCAGAGAATTAACGATGATCCCCATGGTCATCCCGTTCCTTTAATAATCCTTTACTTCATCAGCTAGAAATCCACCATGGTTCTATATACTCCTCTTTGCGTGGGAATAGGTAACTGGCTTGTTCCAGGAAGTATGCCGCAGAGCTTTTCAATTAACCAGTACGTTGAAAATTATTTGCAGGTGTTCAGCGTTTCACCATAATTGTGATAAAGTTTGTTTGTGCCTCCTGAAACCCAAGAAGACTGCGACGGACATAACTATGCTGAGGCGTAGCTGACTTGGTGTTGCCTATTTTTGTTAGTAGAGACTGAGAAGAAGCCATTCTTCTAAGTATCATCCCACCACCATTTTTCCATTGTTTTAAAATGCAGGGAAATTTTGCAAGTTAGCATTATAATTAGTAGGTGGAGGCTACGGTGTTTTTTTTTTTTTTTCCTGTGGGGTCGGTGTGGATGTGTTGGTCAGGCCCCCTGTCAGTTCGCTGGTTAGTTTTTATTATCCCCAGAGAGGAGAGGTGGGCATGTGTTTGGCAGGTGAAAAGGGCGGATTCTGTTTCAGAGAATTAAACAGGATCCGCATGGTCATCTCATTCCTTTAAGAGTCCTTTGCTTCATCAGCTGGGATTCCACCATGTTTCTATATACTCCTCTATGCGTGGGCACAGGTACCTGGCTTGTTCCAAGAATTATGCTGGAGAGTTTTCAAATTAACCAGTACGTTGAAAATTATTTGCAGGTTTTCAGCGTTTCACCATAATTTTGATAACGTTTGTATGTCCTTCCTGAAACCCAAGAAGGCTGCGACGGACATAACTATGCTGAGGAGTAGCTGACTTGGTGTTGCCTATTTTTGTTAGTGGAGACAGACAAGAAGCCATTCTTCTAAGTATGATCCCACCACCATTTTTCCATTGTTTCAAAATGCAGGGAAATTTTGCAAGTTAGCATTATAATTAGTAGCTGGAGGGTACGGTTTTTTTTTTTGCGTGTGGTCGATGTGGATGGGGGGGGTCAGGCCCTCTGTCAGTTCGCTGGTTAGTTTCTATTATCCCCAGAGAGGAGAAGTGGGCATGTGTTTGGCAGGTGAAAAGGGCGGATTCTGTTTCAGAGAATTAACGATGATCCCCATGGTCATCCGGTTCCTTTAATAATCCTTTACTTCATCAGCTGGAAATCCACCATGGTTCTGTATACTCCTCTTTGCGTGGGAACAAGTAACTGCCTTGTTCCAAGAAGTATGCCGCAGAGCTTTTCAATTAACCACTACGTTGAAAATTAGTTGCAGGTGTTCAGCGTTTCACCATAATTGTGATAACGTGTGTTTGTGCCTCCTGAAACCCAAGAAGGCTGCGACGGACATAACTATGCTGAGGCGTAGCTGACTTGGTGTTGCCTATTTTTGTTAGTGGAGACTGACAAGAAGCCATTCTTCTAAGTATCATCCCACCACCATTTTTCCATTGTTTTAAAATGCAGGGAAATTTTGCAAGTTAGCATTATAATTAGTAGCTGGAGGGTTCGGATTTTTTTTTGTGTGTGGTCGATGTGGATGGGGGGGTCAGGCCCTCTGTCAGTTTGCTGGTTAGTTTTTATTATCCCCAGAGAGGAGAAGTGGGCATGTGTTTGGCAGGTGAAAAGGGCGGATTCTGTTTCAGAGAATTAACTATGATCCCCATGGTCATCCCGTTCCTTTAATAATCCTTTACTTCATCAGCTGAAAATCCACCATGGTTCTATATACTCCTCTTTGCGTGGGAACAGGTAACTGGCTTGTTCCAAGAAGTATGCCGCAGAGCTTTTCAATTAACCACTACGTTGAAAATTATTTGCAGGTGTTCAGCGTTTCACCATAATTGTGATAACGTGTGTTTGTGCCTCCTGAAACCCAAGAAGGCTGCGACGAACATAACTATGCTGAGGAGTAGCTGACTTGGTGTTGCCTATTTTTGTTAGTGGAGACTGACAAGAAGCCATTCTTCTAAGTATCATCCCACCACCATTTTTCCATTGTTTTAAAATGCAGGGAAATTTTGCAAGTTAGCATTATAATTAGTAGCTGGAGGGTATGGTTTTTTTTGTGTGTGTGGTCGATGTGGATGGTGGGGGTCAGGCCCTCTGTCAGTTCGCTGGTTTGTTTTTATTATCCCCAGAGAGGAGAAGTGGGCATGTGTTTGACAGGTGAAAAGGGCGGATTCTGTTTCAGAGAATTAACGATGATCCCCATGGTCATCCCGTTCCTTTAATAATCCTTTACTTCATCAGCTGGAAATCCACCATGGTTCTATATACTCCTCTTTGCGTGGGAACAGGTAACTGGCTTGTTCCAAGAAGTATGCCGCAGAGCTTTTCAATTAAACACTACGTTGAAAATTATTTGCAGGTGTTCAGCGTTTCACCATAATTGTGATAACGTTTGTTTGTGCCTCCTGAAACCCAAGAAGGCTGCGACGGACATAACTATGCTGAGGTGTAGCTGACTTGGTGTTGCCTATTTTTGTTAGTGGAGACTGACAAGAAAACATTCTTGTAAGTATCATCTCACCATCATTTTTCCATTGTTTAAAAATGCAGGGAAATTTTGCAAGTTAGCATTATAATTAGTAGCTGGAGGCTACGGTGTTTTTTTTTTTTTTTTTCCCTGTGGGGTCGGTGTGGATGTGTTGGTCAGGCCCTCTGTCAGTTCGCTGGTTTGTTTTTATTATCCCCAGAGAGGAGAAGTGGGTATTAGTATGGCAGGTGAAAACTGCGGATTTGTTTCAGAGAATTAAACAGGATCCGCATGGTAATCCCGTTCCTTTAAGAATCCTGTGCTTCATGAGCTGGGATTCCACCATGGTACTATATACTTCTCTTTGCGAGGGAACAGGTAACTGGCTTGTTCCAAGAAGTATGCCTCAGAGCTTTTCAATTAACCAGTATGTTGACAATCCTTTTCAGGTTTTCAGGGTTTCACCATAATTGTGATAACATGTGTATGTGCCTACTGAAACCAAATATGGCTGCTACGGACATAACTATGCTGAGGCGTAGCTGACTTGGTGTTGCCTATTTTTGTCAGTGGAGACTGACAAGAAGCCATTCTTCTAAGTATCATCCCACCATCATTTCTCCATTGTTTAAAAATGCAGGGAAATTTTGCAAATTGGCATTATAATTAGTAGCTGGAGGGTACTTTTTTGTTTTGTGGGGTCGGTCAGGATGGGTGTTCAGGCCCTCTGTCAGATCGCTGGTTTGTTTTTATTATCCCCAGAGAAGAGTAGTGGGCATGTGTTTGGCAGGTGAAAAGTGCGGATTCTGTTTCAGAGAATTAAACAGGATCCGCATGGTCATCTCATTCCTTTAAGAGTCCTTTGCTTCATCAGCTGGGATTCCACCATGTTTCTATATACTCCTCTATGCGTGGGCACAGGTACCTGGCTTGTTCCAAGAATTATGCTGGAGAGTTTTCAAATTAACCAGTACGTTGAAAATTATTTGCAGGTTTTCAGCGTTTCACCATAATTTTGATAACGTTTGTATGTCCTTCCTGAAACCCAAGAAGGCTGCGACGGACATAACTATGCTGAGGAGTAGCTGACTTGGTGTTGCCCATTTTTGTTAGTGGAGACAGACAAGAAGCCATTCTTCTAAGTATGATCCCACCACCATTTTTCCATTGTTTCAAAATGCAGGGAAATTTTGCAAGTTAGCATTATAATTAGTAGCTGGAGGGTACGGTTTTTTTTTTTGCGTGTGGTCGATGTGGATGGGGGGGGTCAGGCCCTCTGTCAGTTCGCTGGTTAGTTTCTATTATCCCCAGAGAGGAGAAGTGGGCATGTGTTTGGCAGGTGAAAAGGGCGGATTCTGTTTCAGAGAATTAACGATGATCCCCATGGTCATCCGGTTCTTTTAATAATCCTTTACTTCATCAGCTGGAAATCCACCATGGTTCTGTATACTCCTCTTTGCGTGGGAACAAGTAACTGCCTTGTTCCAAGAAGTATGCCGCAGAGCTTTTCAATTAACCACTACGTTGAAAATTAGTTGCAGGTGTTCAGCGTTTCACCATAATTGTGATAACGTGTGTTTGTGCCTCCTGAAACCCAAGAAGGCTGCGACGGACATAACTATGCTGAGGCGTAGCTGACTTGGTGTTGCCTATTTTTGTTAGTGGAGACTGACAAGAAGCCATTCTTCTAAGTATCATCCCACCACCATTTTTCCATTGTTTTAAAATGCAGGGAAATTTTGCAAGTTAGCATTATAATTAGTAGCTGGAGGGTTCGGATTTTTTTTTGTGTGTGGTCGATGTGGATGGGGGGGTCAGGCCCTCTGTCAGTTCGCTGGTTAGTTTTTATTATCCCCAGAGAGGAGAAGTGGGCATGTGTTTGGCAGGTGAAAAGGGCGGATTCTGTTTCAGAGAATTAACTATGATCCCCATGGTCATCCCGTTCCTTTAATAATCCTTTACTTCATCAGCTGGAAATCCACCATGGTTCTATATACTCCTCTTTGCGTGGGAACAGGTAACTGGCTTGTTCCAAGAAGTATGCCGCAGAGCTTTTCAATTAACCACTACGTTGAAAATTATTTGCAGGTGTTCAGCGTTTCACCATAATTGTGATAACGTGTGTTTGTGCCTCCTGAAACCCAAGAAGGCTGCGACGGACATAACTATGCTGAGGAGTAGCTGACTTGGTGTTGCCTATTTTTGTTAGTGGAGACTGACAAGAAGCCATTCTTCTAAGTATCATCCCACCACCATTTTTCCATTGTTTTAAAATGCAGGGAAATTTTGCAAGTTAGCATTATAATTAGTAGCTGGAGGGTATGGTTTTTTTTGTGTGTGTGGTCGATGTGGATGGTGGGGGTCAGGCCCTCTGTCAGTTCGCTGGTTTGTTTTTATTATCCCCAGAGAGGAGAAGTGGGCATGTGTTTGACAGGTGAAAAGGGCGGATTCTGTTTCAGAGAATTAACGATGATCCCCATGGTCATCCCGTTCCTTTAATAATCCTTTACTTCATCAGCTGGAAATCCACCATGGTTCTATATACTCCTCTTTGCGTGGGAACAGGTAACTGGCTTGTTCCAAGAAGTATGCCGCAGAGCTTTTCAATTAAACACTACGTTGAAAATTATTTGCAGGTGTTCAGCGTTTCACCATAATTGTGATAACGTTTGTTTGTGCCTCCTGAAACCCAAGAAGGCTGCGACGGACATAACTATGCTGAGGTGTAGCTGACTTGGTGTTGCCTATTTTTGTTAGTGGAGACTGACAAGAAAACATTCTTGTAAGTATCATCTCACCATCATTTTTCCATTGTTTAAAAATGCAGGGAAATTTTGCAAGTTAGCATTATAATTAGTAGCTGGAGGCTACGGTGTTTTTTTTTTTTTTTTTCCCTGTGGGGTCGGTGTGGATGTGTTGGTCAGGCCCTCTGTCAGTTCGCTGGTTTGTTTTTATTATCCCCAGAGAGGAGAAGTGGGTATTAGTATGGCAGGTGAAAACTGCGGATTTGTTTCAGAGAATTAAACAGGATCCGCATGGTAATCCCGTTCCTTTAAGAATCCTGTGCTTCATGAGCTGGGATTCCACCATGGTACTATATACTTCTCTTTGCGAGGGAACAGGTAACTGGCTTGTTCCAAGAAGTATGCCTCAGAGCTTTTCAATTAACCAGTATGTTGACAATCCTTTTCAGGTTTTCAGGGTTTCACCATAATTGTGATAACATGTGTATGTGCCTACTGAAACCAAATATGGCTGCTACGGACATAACTATGCTGAGGCGTAGCTGACTTGGTGTTGCCTATTTTTGTCAGTGGAGACTGACAAGAAGCCATTCTTCTAAGTATCATCCCACCATCATTTCTCCATTGTTTAAAAATGCAGGGAAATTTTGCAAATTGGCATTATAATTAGTAGCTGGAGGGTACTTTTTTGTTTTGTGGGGTCGGTCAGGATGGGTGTTCAGGCCCTCTGTCAGATCGCTGGTTTCTTTTTATAATCTCCAGAGAAGAGTAGTGGGCATGTGTTTGGCTGGTGAAAAGTGCGGATTCTGTTTCAGAGAATTAAACAGGATCCGCATGGTCATCTCATTCCTTTAAGAATCCTTTGCTTCATCAACTGGGATTCCACCATGTTTCTATATACTCCTCTATGCGTGGGCACAGGTACCTGGCTTGTTCCAAGAATTATGCTGGAGAGTTTTCAAATTAACCAGTACGTTGAAAATTATTTGCAGGTTTTCATCGTTTCACCATAATTTTGATAACGTTTGTATGTCCCTCCTGAAACCCAAGAAGGCTGCGACGGACATAACTATGCTGAGGAGTAGCTGACTTGGTGTTGCCTATTTTTGTTAGTGGAGACAGACAATAAGCCATTCTTCTAAGTATGATCCCACCACCATTTTTCCATTGTTTTAAAATGCAGGGAAATTTTGCAAGTTAGCATTATAATTAGTAGCTGGAGGGTACGGTTTTTTTTTTGTATGTGTGTGGTCGATGTGGATGGGCGGGGGGTCAGGCCCTCTGTCAGTTCGCTGGTTAGTTTTTATTATCCCCAGAGAGGAGAAGTGGGCATGTGTTTGGCAGGTGAAAAGGGCGGATTCTGTTTCAGAGAATTAACGATGATCCCCATGGTCATCCCGTTCCTTTAATAATCCTTTACTTCATCAGCTGGAAATCCACCATGGTTCTGTATACTCCTCTTTGCGTGGGAACAGGTAACTGGCTTGTTCCAAGAAGTATGCCGCAGAGCTTTTCAATTAACCACTACGTTGAAAATTATTTGCAGGTGTTCAGCGTTTCACCATAATTGTGAGAACCTTTGTTTGTGCCTCCTGAAACCCAAGAAGGCTGCGACGGACATAACTATGTTGAGGAGTAGCTGACTTGGTGTTGCCTATTTTTGTTAGTGGAGACTGACAACAAGCCATTCTTCTAAGTATCATCCCACCACCATTTTTCCATTGTTTTAAAATGCAGGGAAATTTTGCAAGTTAGCATTATAATTAGTAGCTGGAGGGTACGGTTTTTTTTTTTTGTGTGTGGTCGATGTGGATGGGGGGGTCAGGCCCTCTGTCAGTTCGCTGGTTAGTTTTTATTATCCCCAGAGAAGAGAAGTGGGCATGTGTTTGGCAGGTGAAAAGGGCAGATTCTGTTTCTGAGAATTAACGATGATCCCCATGGTCGTCCCGTTCCTTTAATAATCCTTTACTTCATCAGCTGGAAATCCACCATGGTTCTATATACTCCTCTTTGCGTGAGAACAGGTAACTGGCTTGTTCCAAGAAGTATGCCGCAGAGCTTTTCAATTAACCAGTATGTTGAAAATCCTTTGCAGGTTTTCAGCGTTTCACCATAATTGTGATAACGTGTGTATGTGCCTACTGAAACCAAATATGGCTGCTACGGACATAACTCTGCTGAGGCGTAGCTTACTTGGTGTTGGCTATTTTTGTCAGTGGAGACTGACAAGAAGACATTCTTCTAAGTATCATCCCACCATCATTTCTCCATTGTTTAAAAATGCAGGGAAATTTTGCAAATTGGCATTATAATTAGTAGCTGGAGGGTACATTTTTGTTTTGTGGGGTCGGTCAGGATGGGTGTTCAGGCCCTCTGTCAGATCGCTGGTTAGTTTTTATTATCCCCAGAGAAGAGTAGTGGGCATGTGTTTGGCAGGTGAAAAGGGCGGATTCTGTTTCAGAGAATTAACGATGATCCCCTTGGACATCCCGTTCCTTTAATAATCCTTTACTTCATCAGCTGGAAATCCACCATGGTTCTATATACTCCTCTTTGCGTGGGAACAGGTAACTGGCTTGTTCCAAGAAGTATGCCGCAGAGCTTTTCAATTAACCACTACGTTGAAAATTATTTGCAGGTGTTCAGCGTTTCACCATAATTGTGATAACGTGTGTTTGTGCCTCCTGAAACCCAAGAAGGCTGCGACGGACATAACTATGCTGAGGAGTAGCTGACTTGGTGTTGCCTATTTTTGTTAGTGGAGACTGACAAGAAGCCATTCTTCTAAGTATCATCCCACCACCATTTTTCCATTGTTTTAAAATGCAGTTAAATTTTGCAAGTTAGCATTATAATTAGTAGCTGGAGGGTACGGTTGTTTTTTTTTGTGTGGTCGATGTGCATGGTGGGGGTCAGGCCCTCTGTCAGTTCGCTGGTTAGTTTTTATTATCCCCAGAGAGGAGAAGTGGGCATGTGTTTGGCAGGTGAAAAGGGCGGATTCTGTTTCAGAGAATTAACGATGATCCCCATGGTCATCCCGTTCCTTTAATAATCCTTTACTTCATCAGCTGGAAATCCACCATGGTTCTATATACTCCTGTTTGCGTGGGAACAGGTAACTGGCTTGTTCCAAGAAGTATGCCGTAGAGCTTTTCAATTAACCAGTACGTTGAAAATTATTTGCAAGCGTTCAGCGTTTCACCATAATTGTGATAACGTTTGTTTGTGCCTCCTGAAACCCAAGAAGGCTGCGACGGACATAACTATGCTGAGGCGTATCTGACTTGGTGTTGCCTATTTTGTTAGTGGAGACTGAGAAGAAGCCATTCTTCTAAGTATCATCCCACCACCATTTTTCCATTGTTTTAAAATGCAGGGAAATTTTGCAAGTTAGCATTATAATTAGTAGGTGGAGGCTACGGTGTTTTTTTTTTTTTTTCCCTGTGTGGTCGGTGTGGATGTGTTGGTCAGGCCCTCTGTCAGTTCGCTGGTTTGTTTTTATTATCCCCAGAGAGGAGAACTGGGCATGTGTTTGGCAGGTGAAAAGGGCGGATTCTGTTTCAGAGAATTAAACAGGATCCGCATGGTAATCCCGTTCCTTTAAGAATCCTTTGCTTCATGAGCTGGGAATCCACCATGGTTCTATATACTTGTCTATGCGTGGGCACAGGAAACTGGCTAGTTCCAAGAAGTATGCCTCAGAGCTTTTCAATTAACCAGTATGTTGACAATCCTTTGCAGGTTTTCAGCGTTTCACCATAATTGTGATAACGTGTGTATGTGCCTACTGAAATCAAATATGGCTGCTACGGACATAACTATACTGAGGCGTAGCTGACTTGGTGTTGCCTATTTTTGTCAGTGGAGACTGACAAGAAGCCATTCTTCTAAGTATCATCCCACCATCATTTCTCCATTGTTTAAAAATGCAGGGAAATTTTGCAAATTGGCATTATAATTAGTAGCTGGAGGGTACTTTTTTGTTTTGTGGGGTCGGTCAGGATGGGTGTTCAGGCCCTCTGTCAGATCGCTGGTTTGTTTTTATTATCCCCAGAGAAGAGTAGTGGGCATGTGTTTGGCAGGTGAAAAGTGCGGATTCTGTTTCAGAGAATTAAACAGGATCCGCATGGTCATCTCATTCCTTTAAGAATCCTTTGCTTCATCAACTGGGATTCCACCATGGTTCTATATACACCTCTTTGCGTTGAAACAGGTAACTGGTTTGTTCCAAGAAGTATGCCGCAGAGCTTTTCAATTAACCACTACGTTGAAAATTATTTACAGGTGTTCAGCGTTTCACCATAATTGTGATAACGTGTGTTTGTGCCTCCTGAAACCCAAGAAGGCTGCGACGGACATAACTATGCTGAGGAGTAGCTGACTTAGTGTTGCCTATTTTTGTTAGTGGAGACTCACAAGAAGCCATTCTTCTAAGTATCATCCCACCACCATTTTTCCATTGTTTTAAAATGCAGGGAAATTTTGCAAGTTAGCATTATAATTAGTAGATGGAGGGTACGGTTTTTTTTGTGTGTGTGGTCGATGTGGATGGTGGGGGTCAGGCCCTCTGCCAGTTCGCTGGTTTGTTTTTATTATCCCCAGAGAGGAGAAGTGGGCATGTGTTTGGCAGGTGAAAAGGGCGGATTCTCTTTCAGAGAATTAACGATGATCCCCATGGTCATCCCGTTCCTTTAATAATCCTTTACTTCATCAGCTGGAAATCCACCATGGTTCTATATACTCCTCTTTGCGTAGGAACAGGTAACTGGCTTGTTCCAAGAAGTATGCCGCAGAGCTTTTCAATTAACCACTACGTTGAAAATTATTTGCAGGTGTTCAGCGTTTCACCATAATTGTGATAACGTGTGTTTGTGCCTCCTGAAACCCAAGAAGGCTGCGACGGACATAACTATGCTGAGGCGTAGCTGACTTGGTTTTGCCTATTTTTGTTAGTAGAGACTGACAAGAATCCATTCTTGTAAGTATCATCTCACCATCATTTTTCCATTGTTTAAAAATGCAGGGAAATTTTGCAAGTTAGCATTATAATTAGTAGCTGGAGGCTACGGTGTTTTTTTTTTTTTTTTCCTGTGCCGTCGGTGTGGATGTGTTGGTCAGGCCCTCTGTCAGTTCGCTGGTTTGTTTTTATTATCCCCAGAGAGTAGAAGTGGGTATTAGTATGGCAGGTGAAAACTGCGGATCTGTTTCAGAGAATTAAACAGGATCCGCATGGTAATCCCGTTCCTTTGAGAATCCTTTGCTTCATGAGCTGGGAATCCACCATGGTACTATATACTCCTCTTTGCGTGGGAACAGGTAACTGGCTTGTTCCAAGAAGTATGCCTCAGAGCTTTTCAATTAACCAGTATGTTGAAAATCCTTTTCAGGTTTTCAGCGTTTCACCATAATTGTGATAACATGTGTATGTGCCTACTGAAACCAAATATGGCTGCTACGGACATAACTATGCTGAGGCGTAGCTGACTTGGTGTTGCCTATTTTTGTCAGTGGAGACTGACAAGAAGCCATTCTTCTAAGTATCATCCCACCATCATTTCTCCATTGTTTAAAAATGCAGGGAAATTTTGCAAATTGGCATTATAATTAGTAGCTGGAGGGTACTTTTTTGTTTTGTTGGGTCGTTCAGGATGGGTGTTCAGGCCCTCTGTCAGATCGCTGGTTTGTTTTTATTATCCCCAGAGAAGAGTAGTGGGCATGTGTTTGGCTGGTGAAAAGTGCGGATTCTGTTTCAGAGAATTAAACAGGATCTGCATGGTCATCTCATTCCTTTAAGAATCCTTTGCTTCATCAACTGGGATTCCACCATGTTTCTATATACTCCTCTATGCGTGGGCACAGGTACCTGACTTGTTCCAAGAATTATGCTGGAGAGTTTTCAAATTAACCAGTACGTTGAAAATTATTTGCAGGTTTTCATCGTTTCACCATAATTTTGATAACGTTTGTATGTCCCTCCTGAAACCCAAGAAGGCTGCGACGGACATAACTATGCTGAGGAGTAGCTGACTTGGTGTTGCCTATTTTTGTTAGTGGAGACAGACAAGAAGCCATTCTTCTAAGTATGATCCCACCACCATTTTTCCATTGTTTTAAAATGCAGGGAAATTTTGCAAGTTAGCATTATAATTAGTAGCTGGAGGGTACGGTTTTTTTTTTTTTGTGTGTGTGGTCGATGTGGATGGGGGGGGGTCAGGCCCTCTGTCAGTTGGCTGGTTAGTTTTTATTATCCCCAGAGAGGAGAAGTGGGCATGTGTTTGGCAGGTGAAAAGGGCGGATTCTGTTTCAGAGAATTAACGATGATCCTCATGGTCATCCCGTTCCTTTAATAATCGTTTACTTCATCAGCTGGAAATCCACCATGGTTCTCTATACTCCTCTTTGCGTGGGAACAGGTAACTGCCTTGTTCCAAGAAGTATGCAGCAGAGCTTTTCAATTAACCACTACGTTGAAAATTATTTGCAGGTGTTCAGCGTTTCACCATAATTGTGAGAACCTTTGTTTGTGCCTCCTGAAACCCAAGAAGGCTGTGACGGACATAACTATGTTGAGGAGTAGCTGACTTGGTGTTGCCTACTTTTGTTAGTGGAGACTGACAAGAAGCCATTCTTCTAAGTATCATCCCACCACCATTTTTCCATTGTTTTAAAATGCAGGGAAATTTTGCAAGTTAGCATTATAATTAGTAGCTGGAGGGTACGGTTTTTTTTTTTTTGTGTGGTCGATGTGGATGGTGGGGGTCAGGCCTCTCTCAGTTCGCTGGTTAGTTTTTGTTATCCCCAGAGCGGAGAAGTGGGCATGTTTTTGGCAGGTGAAAAGGGCGGATTCTGTTTCAGAGAATTAACGATGATCCCCGTGGTCATCCCGTTCCTTTAATAATCCTTTACTTCATCAGCTGGAAATCCACCATGGTTCTATATACTCCTGTTTGCGTGGGAACAGGTAACTGGCTTGTTCTAAGAAGTATGCCGCAGAGCTTTTCAATTAACCAGTACGTTGAAAATTATTTGCAAGCGTTCAGCGTTTCACCATAATTGTGATAACGTTTGTTTGTGCCTCCTGAAACCCAAGAAGGCTGCGACGGACATAACTATGCTGAGGCGTATCTGACTTGGTGTTGCCTATTTTGTTAGTGGAGACTGAGAAGAAGCCATTCTTCTAAGTATCATCCCACCACCATTTTTCCATTGTTTTAAAATGCAGGGAAATTTTGCAAGTTAGCATTATAATTAGTAGGTGGAGGCTACGGTGTTTTTTTTTTTTTTTCCCTGTGTGGTCGGTGTGGATGTGTTGGTCAGGCCCTCTGTCAGTTCGCTGGTTTGTTTTTATTATCCCCAGAGAGGAGAACTGGGCATGTGTTTGGCAGGTGAAAAGGGCGGATTCTGTTTCAGAGAATTAAACAGGATCCGCATGGTAATCCCGTTCCTTTAAGAATCCTTTGCTTCATGAGCTGGGAATCCACCATGGTTCTATATACTTGTCTATGCGTGGGCACAGGAAACTGGCTAGTTCCAAGAAGTATGCCTCAGAGCTTTTCAATTAACCAGTATGTTGACAATCCTTTGCAGGTTTTCAGCGTTTCACCATAATTGTGATAACGTGTGTATGTGCCTACTGAAATCAAATATGGCTGCTACGGACATAACTATACTGAGGCGTAGCTGACTTGGTGTTGCCTATTTTTGTCAGTGGAGACTGACAAGAAGCCATTCTTCTAAGTATCATCCCACCATCATTTCTCCATTGTTTAAAAATGCAGGGAAATTTTGCAAATTGGCATTATAATTAGTAGCTGGAGGGTACTTTTTTGTTTTGTGGGGTCGGTCAGGATGGGTGTTCAGGCCCTCTGTCAGATCGCTGGTTTGTTTTTATTATCCCCAGAGAAGAGTAGTGGGCATGTGTTTGGCAGGTGAAAAGTGCGGATTCTGTTTCAGAGAATTAAACAGGATCCGCATGGTCATCTCATTCCTTTAAGAATCCTTTGCTTCATCAGCTGGGATTCCACCATGGTTCTATATACACCTCTTTGCGTTGAAACAGTTAACTGGTTTGTTCCAAGAAGTATGCCGCAGAGCTTTTCAATTAACCACTACGTTGAAAATTATTTACAGGTGTTCAGCGTTTCACCATAATTGTGATAACGTGTGTTTGTGCCTCCTGAAACCCAAGAAGGCTGCGACGGACATAACTATGCTGAGGAGTAGCTGACTTAGTGTTGCCTATTTTTGTTAGTGGAGACTCACAAGAAGCCATTCTTCTAAGTATCATCCCACCACCATTTTTCCATTGTTTTAAAATGCAGGGAAATTTTGCAAGTTAGCATTATAATTAGTAGATGGAGGGTACGGTTTTTTTTGTGTGTGTGGTCGATGTGGATGGTGGGGGTCAGGCCCTCTGCCAGTTCGCTGGTTTGTTTTTATTATCCCCAGAGAGGAGAAGTGGGCATGTGTTTGGCAGGTGAAAAGGGCGGATTCTGTTTCAGAGAATTAACGATGATCCCCATGGTCATCCCGTTCCTTTAATAATACTTTACTTCATCAGCTGGAAATCCACCATGGTTCTATATACTCCTCTTTGCGTGGGAACAGGTAACTGGCTTGTTCCAAGAAGTATGCCGCAGAGCTTTTCAATTAACCACTACATTGAAAATTAGTTGCAGGTGTTCAGCGTTTCACCATAATTGTGATAACGTTTGTTTGTGCCTCCTGAAACACAAGAAGGCTGCGACGGACATAACTATGCTGAGGAGTAGCTGACTTGGTGTTGCCTATTTTTGTTAGTGGAGACTGACAAGAACCATTCTTCTAAGTATCATCCCACCACCATTTTTCCCTTGTTTTAAAATGCAGGGAAATTTTGCAAGTTAGCATTATAATTAGTAGCTGGAGGGTACGGTTTTTTTTTTGTGTGTGTGTCGTCGATGTGGATGGGGGGGTCAGGCCCTCTGTCAGTTCGCTGGTTAGTTTTTATTATCGCCAGAGAGGAGAAGTGGGCATGTGTTTGGCAGGTGAAAAGGGCGGATTCTGTTTCAGAGAATTAACGATGATCCCCATGGTCATCCCGTTCCTTTAATAATCCTTTACTTCATCAGCTGGAAATCCACCATGGTTCTATATACTCCTCTTTGCGTAGGAACAGGTAACTGGCTTGTTCCAAGAAGTATGCCGCAGAGCTTTTCAATTAACCACTACGTTGAAAATTAGTTGCAGGTGTTCAGCGTTTCACCATAATTGTGATAACGTGTGTTTGTGCCTCCTGAAACCCAAGAAGGCTGCGACGGACATAACTATGCTGAGGCGTAGCTGACTTGGTTTTGCCTATTTTTGTTAGTGGAGACTGACAAGAATCCATTCTTGTAAGTATCATCTCACCATCATTTTTCCATTGTTTAAAAATGCAGGGAAATTTTGCAAGTTAGCATTATAATTAGTAGCTGGAGGCTACGGTGTTTTTTTTTTTTTTTTCCTGTGCCGTCGGTGTGGATGTGTTGGTCAGGCCCTCTGTCAGTTCGCTGGTTTGTTTTTATTATCCCCAGAGAGTAGAAGTGGGTATTAGTATGGCAGGTGAAAACTGCGGATCTGTTTCAGAGAATTAAACAGGATCCGCATGGTAATCCCGTTCCTTTAAGAATCCTTTGCTTCATGAGCTGGGAATCCACCATGGTACTATATACTCCTCTTTGCGTGGGAACAGGTAACTGGCTTGTTCCAAGAAGTATGCCTCAGAGCTTTTCAATTAACCAGTATGTTGAAAATCCTTTTCAGGTTTTCAGCGTTTCACCATAATTGTGATAACATGTGTATGTGCCTACTGAAACCAAATATGGCTGCTACGGACATAACTATGCTGAGGCGTAGCTGACTTGGTGTTGCCTATTTTTGTCAGTGGAGACTGACAAGAAGCCATTCTTCTAAGTATCATCCCACCATCATTTCTCCATTGTTTAAAAATGCAGGGAAATTTTGCAAATTGGCATTATAATTAGTAGCTGGAGGGTACTTTTTTGTTTTGTTGGGTCGTTCAGGATGGGTGTTCAGGCCCTCTGTCAGATCGCTGGTTTGTTTTTATTATCCCCAGAGAAGAGTAGTGGGCATGTGTTTGGCTGGTGAAAAGTGCGGATTCTGTTTCAGAGAATTAAACAGGATCTGCATGGTCATCTCATTCCTTTAAGAATCCTTTGCTTCATCAACTGGGATTCCACCATGTTTCTATATACTCCTCTATGCGTGGGCACAGGTACCTGACTTGTTCCAAGAATTATGCTGGAGAGTTTTCAAATTAACCAGTACGTTGAAAATTATTTGCAGGTTTTCATCGTTTCACCATAATTTTGATAACGTTTGTATGTCCCTCCTGAAACCCAAGAAGGCTGCGACGGACATAACTATGCTGAGGAGTAGCTGACTTGGTGTTGCCTATTTTTGTTAGTGGAGACAGACAAGAAGCCATTCTTCTAAGTATGATCCCACCACCATTTTTCCATTGTTTTAAAATGCAGGGAAATTTTGCAAGTTAGCATTATAATTAGTAGCTGGAGGGTACGGTTTTTTTTTTTTTGTGTGTGTGGTCGATGTGGATGGGGGGGGGTCAGGCCCTCTGTCAGTTGGCTGGTTAGTTTTTATTATCCCCAGAGAGGAGAAGTGGGCATGTGTTTGGCAGGTGAAAAGGGCGGATTCTGTTTCAGAGAATTAACGATGATCCTCATGGTCATCCCGTTCCTTTAATAATCGTTTACTTCATCAGCTGGAAATCCACCATGGTTCTCTATACTCCTCTTTGCGTGGGAACAGGTAACTGCCTTGTTCCAAGAAGTATGCAGCAGAGCTTTTCAATTAACCACTACGTTGAAAATTATTTGCAGGTGTTCAGCGTTTCACCATAATTGTGAGAACCTTTGTTTGTGCCTCCTGAAACCCAAGAAGGCTGTGACGGACATAACTATGTTGAGGAGTAGCTGACTTGGTGTTGCCTACTTTTGTTAGTGGAGACTGACAAGAAGCCATTCTTCTAAGTATCATCCCACCACCATTTTTCCATTGTTTTAAAATGCAGGGAAATTTTGCAAGTTAGCATTATAATTAGTAGCTGGAGGGTACGGTTTTTTTTTTTTTGTGTGGTCGATGTGGATGGTGGGGGTCAGGCCTCTCTCAGTTCGCTGGTTAGTTTTTGTTATCCCCAGAGCGGAGAAGTGGGCATGTTTTTGGCAGGTGAAAAGGGCGGATTCTGTTTCAGAGAATTAACGATGATCCCCGTGGTCATCCCGTTCCTTTAATAATCCTTTACTTCATCAGCTGGAAATCCACCATGGTTCTATATACTCCTGTTTGCGTGGGAACAGGTAACTGGCTTGTTCTAAGAAGTATGCCGCAGAGCTTTTCAATTAACCAGTACGTTGAAAATTATTTGCAAGCGTTCAGCGTTTCACCATAATTGTGATAACGTTTGTTTGTGCCTCCTGAAACCCAAGAAGGCTGCGACGGACATAACTATGCTGAGGCGTATCTGACTTGGTGTTGCCTATTTTGTTAGTGGAGACTGAGAAGAAGCCATTCTTCTAAGTATCATCCCACCACCATTTTTCCATTGTTTTAAAATGCAGGGAAATTTTGCAAGTTAGCATTATAATTAGTAGGTGGAGGCTACGGTGTTTTTTTTTTTTTTTCCCTGTGTGGTCGGTGTGGATGTGTTGGTCAGGCCCTCTGTCAGTTCGCTGGTTTGTTTTTATTATCCCCAGAGAGGAGAACTGGGCATGTGTTTGGCAGGTGAAAAGGGCGGATTCTGTTTCAGAGAATTAAACAGGATCCGCATGGTAATCCCGTTCCTTTAAGAATCCTTTGCTTCATGAGCTGGGAATCCACCATGGTTCTATATACTTGTCTATGCGTGGGCACAGGAAACTGGCTAGTTCCAAGAAGTATGCCTCAGAGCTTTTCAATTAACCAGTATGTTGACAATCCTTTGCAGGTTTTCAGCGTTTCACCATAATTGTGATAACGTGTGTATGTGCCTACTGAAATCAAATATGGCTGCTACGGACATAACTATACTGAGGCGTAGCTGACTTGGTGTTGCCTATTTTTGTCAGTGGAGACTGACAAGAAGCCATTCTTCTAAGTATCATCCCACCATCATTTCTCCATTGTTTAAAAATGCAGGGAAATTTTGCAAATTGGCATTATAATTAGTAGCTGGAGGGTACTTTTTTGTTTTGTGGGGTCGGTCAGGATGGGTGTTCAGGCCCTCTGTCAGATCGCTGGTTTGTTTTTATTATCCCCAGAGAAGAGTAGTGGGCATGTGTTTGGCAGGTGAAAAGTGCGGATTCTGTTTCAGAGAATTAAACAGGATCCGCATGGTCATCTCATTCCTTTAAGAATCCTTTGCTTCATCAGCTGGGATTCCACCATGGTTCTATATACACCTCTTTGCGTTGAAACAGGTAACTGGTTTGTTCCAAGAAGTATGCCGCAGAGCTTTTCAATTAACCACTACGTTGAAAATTATTTACAGGTGTTCAGCGTTTCACCATAATTGTGATAACGTGTGTTTGTGCCTCCTGAAACCCAAGAAGGCTGCGACGGACATAACTATGCTGAGGAGTAGCTGACTTAGTGTTGCCTATTTTTGTTAGTGGAGACTCACAAGAAGCCATTCTTCTAAGTATCATCCCACCACCATTTTTCCATTGTTTTAAAATGCAGGGAAATTTTGCAAGTTAGCATTATAATTAGTAGATGGAGGGTACGGTTTTTTTTGTGTGTGTGGTCGATGTGGATGGTGGGGGTCAGGCCCTCTGCCAGTTCGCTGGTTTGTTTTTATTATCCCCAGAGAGGAGAAGTGGGCATGTGTTTGGCAGGTGAAAAGGGCGGATTCTGTTTCAGAGAATTAACGATGATCCCCATGGTCATCCCGTTCCTTTAATAATACTTTACTTCATCAGCTGGAAATCCACCATGGTTCTATATACTCCTCTTTGCGTGGGAACAGGTAACTGGCTTGTTCCAAGAAGTATGCCGCAGAGCTTTTCAATTAACCACTACGTTGAAAATTAGTTGCAGGTGTTCAGCGTTTCACCATAATTGTGATAACGTTTGTTTGTGCCTCCTGAAACACAAGAAGGCTGCGACGGACATAACTATGCTGAGGAGTAGCTGACTTGGTGTTGCCTATTTTTGTTAGTGGAGACTGACAAGAACCATTCTTCTAAGTATCATCCCACCACCATTTTTCCCTTGTTTTAAAATGCAGGGAAATTTTGCAAGTTAGCATTATAATTAGTAGCTGGAGGGTACGGTTTTTTTTTTGTGTGTGTGTCGTCGATGTGGATGGGGGGGTCAGGCCCTCTGTCAGTTCGCTGGTTAGTTTTTATTATCGCCAGAGAGGAGAAGTGGGCATGTGTTTGGCAGGTGAAAAGGGCGGATTCTGTTTCAGAGAATTAACGATGATCCCCATGGTCATCCCGTTCCTTTAATAATCCTTTACTTCATCAGCTGGAAATCCACCATGGTTCTATATACTCCTCTTTTCGTGGGAACAGGTAACTGGCTAGTTCCAAGAAGTATGCCGCAGAGCTTTTCAATTAACCAGTACGTTGAAAATTATTTGCAGGTGTTCAGCGTTTCACCATCATTGTGATAACGTGTGTTTGTGCCTCCTGAAACCCAAGAAGGATGCGACGGACATAACTATGCTGAGGCGTAGTTGACTTGGTATTGCCTATTTTTGTTAGTGGAGACTGACAAGAAGCCATTCTTCTAAATATCATCCCACCATCATTTCTCCATTGTTTAAAAATGCAGGAAAGCTTTGCAAGTTAGCATTATAATTAGTAGCTGGAGGCTACGATGTATTGATTTTTTTTCCTGTGGAGTCGGTGTGGATGTGTGGGTCAGGCCCTCTGTCAGTTCGCTGGTTTGTTTTTATTATCCCCAGAGAGGAGAAGTGGGTATTAGTATGGAAGGTGAAAACTGCGGATCTGTTTCAGAGAATTAAATAAGATCCGCATGGTAATCCTGTTCCTTTAGGAATCCTTTGCTTCATGAGCTGGGAATCCACCATGGTTCTATATACTTGTCTATGCGTGGGCACAGGAAACTGGCTAGTTCCAAGAAGTATGCCTCAGAGCTTTTCAATTAACCAGTATGTTGAAAATCCTTTGCAGGTTTTCAGCGTTTCACCATAATTGTGATAACGTGTGTATGTGCCTACTGAAACCAAATATGGCTGCTACGGACATAACTATGCTGAGGCGTAGCTGACTTGGTGTTGCCTATTTTTGTCAGTGGAGACTGACAAGAAGCCATTCTTCTAAATATCATCCCACCATCATTTCTCCATTGTTTAAAAATGCAGGGAAATTTTGCACTTGGCATTATAATTAGTAGCTGGAGGGTACTTTTTTGTTGTGTGGGGTCAGTCAGGATGGGTGTTCATGCCCTCTCTCAGATAGCTGGTTTGTTTTTATTATCCCCAGAGAAGAGTAGTGGGCATGTGTTTGGCAGGTGAAAAGTGCGGATTCCGTTTCAGAGAATTAAACAGGATCCGCATGGTCATCTCATTCCTTTAAGAATCCTTTGCTTCATCAGCTGGGATTCCACCATGTTTCTATATACTCCTCTATGCGTGGGCACAGGGACCTGGCTTGTTCCAAGAATTGTGCTGGAGAGTTTTCAAATTAACCAGTACGTTGAAAATTATTTGCAGGTGTTCAGCGTTTCACCATAATTTTGATAACGTTTGTTTGTGCCTCCTGAAACCTAAGAAGGCTGCGACGGACATAACTTTGCTGAGGAGTAGCTGACTTGGTGTTGCCTATTTTTGTCAGTGGAGACTGACAAGAAGCCATTCTTCTAAGTATCATCCCACCACCATTTTTCCATTGTTTTAAAATGCAGGGAAATTTTGCAAGTTAGCATTATAATTAGTAGCTGGAAGGTTCGGTTTTATTTTGTGTGTGTCTCGTCGATGTGGATGGGGGGGTCAGGCCCTCTGTCAGTTCGCTGGTTAGTTTTTATTATCCCCAGAGAGGAGAAGTGGGCATGTGTTTGGCAGGTGAAAAGGGCGATTTCTGTTTCAGAGAATTAACGATGATCCCCATGGTCATCCCGTTCCTTTAATAATCCTTTACTTGATCAGCTGGAAATCCACCATCGTTCTATATACTTCTCTTTGCGTGGGAAAAGGTAACTGGCTTGTTCCAAGAAGTATACCGCAGAGCTTTTCAATTAACCACTACGTTGAAAATTATTTGCAGGTGTTCAGCGTTTCACCATAATTGTGATAACGTGTGTTTGTGCCTCCTGAAACCCAAGAAGGCTGCGACGGACATAACTATGCTGAGGAGTAGCTGACTTGGTATTGCCTATTTTTGTTAGTGGTGACAGACAAGAAGCCATTCTTCTAAGTATCATCCCACCACCATTTATCCATTGTTTTAAAATGCAGGGAAATTTTGCAAGTTAGCATTATAATTAGTAGCTGGAGGGTACGGTTTTTTTTTGTGTGGTCGATGTGGGTGGTGGGGGTCAGGCCCTCTGTCAGTTCGCTGGTTAGTTTTTATTATCCCCAGAGAGGAGAAGTGGGCATGTGTTTGGCAGGTGAAAAGGGCGGATTCTGTTTCAGAGAATTAACGATGATCCCCATGGTCATCCCGTTCCTTTAATAATCCTTTACTTCATCAGCTGGACATCCACCATGTTTCTATATACTCCTCTTTGCGTGGGAACAGGTAACTGCCTTGTTCCAAGAAGTATGCCGCAGAGCTTTTCAATTAACCAGTACGTTGAAAAGTATTTGCAGGTGTTCAGCGTTTCACCATAATTGTGATAACGTTTCTTTGTGCCTCCTCAAACCCAAGAATGCTGCGACGGACATAACTATGCTGAGGCGTAGCTGACTTGGTTTTGCCTATTTTTGTTAGTGGAGACTGACAAGAAGCCATTCTTCTAAGTATCATCTCACCATCATTTTTCCATTGTTTAAAAATGCAGGAAAGTTTTGCAAGTTAGCATTATAATTAGTAGGTGGAGGCTACGGTGTTTTTTTTTTTTTTTTCCCTGTGTGGTCGGTGTGGATGTGTTGGTCAGGCCCTCTGTCAGTTCGCTGGTTTGTTTTTATTATCCCCAGAGAGGAGAACTGGGCATGTGTTTGGCAGGTGAAAAGGGCGGATTCTGTTTCAGAGAATTAAACAGGATCCGCATGGTAATCCCGTTCCTTTAAGAATCCTTTGCTTCATGAGCTGGGAATCCACCATGGTTCTATATACTTGTCTATGCGTGGGCACAGGAAACTGGCTAGTTCCAAGAAGTATGCCTCAGAGCTTTTCAATTAACCAGTATGTTGACAATCCTTTGCAGGTTTTCAGCGTTTCACCATAATTGTGATAACGTGTGTATGTGCCTACTGAAATCAAATATGGCTGCTACGGACATAACTATACTGAGGCGTAGCTGACTTGGTGTTGCCTATTTTTG
Organism: Eulemur rufifrons; assembly: GCF_041146395.1. Classification (NCBI taxonomy): domain Eukaryota; kingdom Metazoa; phylum Chordata; class Mammalia; order Primates; family Lemuridae; genus Eulemur; species Eulemur rufifrons. Next base: position 3,172,188 of record NW_027182813.1, read on the forward strand.
TCAGTGGAGACTGACAAGAAGCCATTCTTCTAAGTATCATCCCACCATCATTTCTCCATTGTTTAAAAATGCAGGGAAATTTTGCAAATTGGCATTATAATTAGTAGCTGGAGGGTACTTTTTTGTTTTGTGGGGTCGGTCAGGATGGGTGTTCAGGCCCTCTGTCAGATCGCTGGTTTGTTTTTATTATCCCCAGAGAAGAGTAGTGGGCATGTGTTTGGCAGGTGAAAAGTGCGGATTCTGTTTCAGAGAATTAAACAGGATCCGCATGGTCATCTCATTCCTTTAAGAATCCTTTGCTTCATCAGCTGGGATTCCACCATGGTTCTATATACACCTCTTTGCGTTGAAACAGGTAACTGGTTTGTTCCAAGAAGTATGCCGCAGAGCTTTTCAATTAACCACTACGTTGAAAATTATTTACAGGTGTTCAGCGTTTCACCATAATTGTGATAACGTGTGTTTGTGCCTCCTGAAACCCAAGAAGGCTGCGACGGACATAACTATGCTGAGGAGTAGCTGACTTAGTGTTGCCTATTTTTGTTAGTGGAGACTCACAAGAAGCCATTCTTCTAAGTATCATCCCACCACCATTTTTCCATTGTTTTAAAATGCAGGGAAATTTTGCAAGTTAGCATTATAATTAGTAGATGGAGGGTACGGTTTTTTTTGTGTGTGTGGTCGATGTGGATGGTGGGGGTCAGGCCCTCTGCCAGTTCGCTGGTTTGTTTTTATTATCCCCAGAGAGGAGAAGTGGGCATGTGTTTGGCAGGTGAAAAGGGCGGATTCTGTTTCAGAGAATTAACGATGATCCCCATGGTCATCCCGTTCCTTTAATAATACTTTACTTCATCAGCTGGAAATCCACCATGGTTCTATATACTCCTCTTTGCGTGGGAACAGGTAACTGGCTTGTTCCAAGAAGTATGCCGCAGAGCTTTTCAATTAACCACTACGTTGAAAATTAGTTGCAGGTGTTCAGCGTTTCACCATAATTGTGATAACGTTTGTTTGTGCCTCCTGAAACACAAGAAGGCTGCGACGGACATAACTATGCTGAGGAGTAGCTGACTTGGTGTTGCCTATTTTTGTTAGTGGAGACTGACAAGAACCATTCTTCTAAGTATCATCCCACCACCATTTTTCCCTTGTTTTAAAATGCAGGGAAATTTTGCAAGTTAGCATTATAATTAGTAGCTGGAGGGTACGGTTTTTTTTTTGTGTGTGTGTCGTCGATGTGGATGGGGGGGTCAGGCCCTCTGTCAGTTCGCTGGTTAGTTTTTATTATCGCCAGAGAGGAGAAGTGGGCATGTGTTTGGCAGGTGAAAAGGGCGGATTCTGTTTCAGAGAATTAACGATGATCCCCATGGTCATCCCGTTCCTTTAATAATCCTTTACTTCATCAGCTGGAAATCCACCATGGTTCTATATACTCCTCTTTGCGTGGGAACAGGTAACTGGCTAGTTCCAAGAAGTATGCCGCAGAGCTTTTCAATTAACCAGTACGTTGAAAATTATTTGCAGGTGTTCAGCGTTTCACCATCATTGTGATAACGTGTGTTTGTGCCTCCTGAAACCCAAGAAGGATGCGACGGACATAACTATGCTGAGGCGTAGTTGACTTGGTATTGCCTATTTTTGTTAGTGGAGACTGACAAGAAGCCATTCTTCTAAATATCATCCCACCATCATTTCTCCATTGTTTAAAAATGCAGGAAAGCTTTGCAAGTTAGCATTATAATTAGTAGCTGGAGGCTACGATGTATTGATTTTTTTTCCTGTGGAGTCGGTGTGGATGTGTGGGTCAGGCCCTCTGTCAGTTCGCTGGTTTGTTTTTATTATCCCCAGAGAGGAGAAGTGGGTATTAGTATGGAAGGTGAAAACTACGGATCTGTTTCAGAGAATTAAATAAGATCCGCATGGTAATCCTGTTCCTTTAGGAATCCTTTGCTTCATGAGCTGGGAATCCACCATGGTTCTATATACTTGTCTATGCGTGGGCACAGGAAACTGGCTAGTTCCAAGAAGTATGCCTCAGAGCTTTTCAATTAACCAGTATGTTGAAAATCCTTTGCAGGTTTTCAGCGTTTCACCATAATTGTGATAACGTGTGTATGTGCCTACTGAAACCAAATATGGCTGCTACGGACATAACTATGCTGAGGCGTAGCTGACTTGGTGTTGCCTATTTTTGTCAGTGGAGACTGACAAGAAGCCATTCTTCTAAATATCATCCCACCATCATTTCTCCATTGTTTAAAAATGCAGGGAAATTTTGCACTTGGCATTATAATTAGTAGCTGGAGGGTACTTTTTTGTTGTGTGGGGTCAGTCAGGATGGGTGTTCATGCCCTCTCTCAGATAGCTGGTTTGTTTTTATTATCCCCAGAGAAGAGTAGTGGGCATGTGTTTGGCAGGTGAAAAGTGCGGATTCCGTTTCAGAGAATTAAACAGGATCCGCATGGTCATCTCATTCCTTTAAGAATCCTTTGCTTCATCAGCTGGGATTCCACCATGTTTCTATATACTCCTCTATGCGTGGGCACAGGGACCTGGCTTGTTCCAAGAATTGTGCTGGAGAGTTTTCAAATTAACCAGTACGTTGAAAATTATTTGCAGGTGTTCAGCGTTTCACCATAATTTTGATAACGTTTGTTTGTGCCTCCTGAAACCTAAGAAGGCTGCGACGGACATAACTTTGCTGAGGAGTAGCTGACTTGGTGTTGCCTATTTTTGTCAGTGGAGACTGACAAGAAGCCATTCTTCTAAGTATCATCCCACCACCATTTTTCCATTGTTTTAAAATGCAGGGAAATTTTGCAAGTTAGCATTATAATTAGTAGCTGGAAGGTTCGGTTTTATTTTGTGTGTGTCTCGTCGATGTGGATGGGGGGGTCAGGCCCTCTGTCAGTTCGCTGGTTAGTTTTTATTATCCCCAGAGAGGAGAAGTGGGCATGTGTTTGGCAGGTGAAAAGGGCGATTTCTGTTTCAGAGAATTAACGATGATCCCCATGGTCATCCCGTTCCTTTAATAATCCTTTACTTGATCAGCTGGAAATCCACCATCGTTCTATATACTTCTCTTTGCGTGGGAAAAGGTAACTGGCTTGTTCCAAGAAGTATACCGCAGAGCTTTTCAATTAACCACTACGTTGAAAATTATTTGCAGGTGTTCAGCGTTTCACCATAATTGTGATAACGTGTGTTTGTGCCTCCTGAAACCCAAGAAGGCTGCGACGGACATAACTATGCTGAGGAGTAGCTGACTTGGTATTGCCTATTTTTGTTAGTGGTGACAGACAAGAAGCCATTCTTCTAAGTATCATCCCACCACCATTTATCCATTGTTTTAAAATGCAGGGAAATTTTGCAAGTTAGCATTATAATTAGTAGCTGGAGGGTACGGTTTTTTTTTGTGTGGTCGATGTGGGTGGTGGGGGTCAGGCCCTCTGTCAGTTCGCTGGTTAGTTTTTATTATCCCCAGAGAGGAGAAGTGGGCATGTGTTTGGCAGGTGAAAAGGGCGGATTCTGTTTCAGAGAATTAACGATGATCCCCATGGTCATCCCGTTCCTTTAATAATCCTTTACTTCATCAGCTGGACATCCACCATGTTTCTATATACTCCTCTTTGCGTGGGAACAGGTAACTGCCTTGTTCCAAGAAGTATGCCGCAGAGCTTTTCAATTAACCAGTACGTTGAAAAGTATTTGCAGGTGTTCAGCGTTTCACCATAATTGTGATAACGTTTCTTTGTGCCTCCTCAAACCCAAGAATGCTGCGACGGACATAACTATGCTGAGGCGTAGCTGACTTGGTTTTGCCTATTTTTGTTAGTGGAGACTGACAAGAAGCCATTCTTCTAAGTATCATCTCACCATCATTTTTCCATTGTTTAAAAATGCAGGAAAGTTTTGCAAGTTAGCATTATAATTAGTAGCTGGAGGCTACGGTGTTTTGTTTTTTTTTTTTCCTGTGGGGTCGGTGTGGATGTGTTGGTCAGGCCCTCTGTCAGTTCGCTGGTTTGTTTTTATTATCCCCAGAGAGGAGAAGTGGGCATGTGTTTGGCAGGTGAAAAGGGCGGATTGTGTTTCAGAGAATTAACGATGATCCCCATGGTCATCCCGTTCCTTTAATAATCCTTTACTTCATCAGCTGGAAATCCACCATGGTTCTATATACTCCTCTTTGCGTGGGAACAGGTAACTGGCTTGTTCCAAGAAGTATGCCGCAGAGCTTTTCAATTAACCGCTACGTTGAAAATTATTTACAGGTGTTCAGCGTTTCACCATAATTGTGATAACGTTTGTTTGTGCCTCCTCAAACCCAAGAATGCTGCCACGGACATAACTATGCTGAGGCGTAGCTGATTTGGTGTTGCCTATTTTTGTTACTGGAGACTGACAAGAATCCATTCTTCTAAGTATCATCTCACCATCCTTTTTCCGTTGTTTAAAAATGCAGGAAAGTTTTGCAAGTTAGCATTATAATTAGTAGCTGGAGGCTACGGTGTTTTTTTTTTTTTTCCTGTGGGGTTGGTGTGGATGTGTTGATCAGGCCCTCTGTCGGTTCGCTGGTTTGTTTTTATTATCCCCAGAGAGGAGAAGTGGGTATTAGTATGGCAGGTGAAAACTGCGGATCTGTTTCAGAGAATTAAACAGGATCCGCATGGTAATCCCGTTCCTTTAAGAATCCTTTGCTTCATTAGCTGTGAATCCACCATGGTTCTATATACTCCTCTATGCGTGGGCACAGGTACCTGGCTTGTTCCAAGAAGTATGCTGCAGAGATTACAAATTAACCAGTACGTTGAAAATTATTTGCAGGTGTTCAGCGTTTCACCATAATTTTGATAACTTTTTTATGACCCGCCTGAAACCCAAGAAGGCTGCGACGGACATAACTATGCTGAGGCGTAGCTGACTTGGTGTTGCCTATTTTTGTTAGTGGAGACTGTCAAGAAGCCATTCTTCTAAGTATGATCCCACCACCATTTTTCCATTGTTTTAAAAGGCAGGGAAATTTTGCAAGTTAGCATTATACTTAGTAGCTGGAGGGTACGGTTTTTTTTTGTGTGTGTGGTCGATGTGGATGGGGGGGGGTCAGGCCCTCTGTCAGTTCGCTGGTTAGTTTTTATTATCCCCAGAGAGGAGAAGTGGGCATGTGTTTGGCAGGTGAAAAGGGCGGATTCTGTTTCAGAGAATTAACGATGATCCCCATGGTCATCCCGTTCCTTTAATAATCCTTTACTTCATCAGCTGGAAACCACCATGTTTCTATATACTCCTCTTTGCGTGGGAACAGGTAACTGGCTTGTTCCAAGAAGTATGCCTCAGAGCTTTTCAATTAACCAGTATGTTGAAAATCCTTTTCAGGTTTTCAGCATTTCACCATAATTGTGATAACATGTGTATGTGCCTACTGAAACCAAATATGGCTGCTACGGACATAACTATGCTGAGGCGTAGCTGACTTGGTGTTGCCTATTTTTGTCAGTGGAGACTGACAAGAAGCCATTCTTCTAAGTATCATCCCACCATCATTTCTCCATTGTTTAAAAATGCAGGGAAATTTTGCAAATTGGCATTATAATTAGTAGCTGGAGGGTACTTTTTTGTTTTGTTGGGTCGTTCAGGATGGGTGTTCAGGCCCTCTGTCAGATCGCTGGTTTGTTTTTATTATCCCCAGAGAAGAGTAGTGGGCATGTGTTTGGCTGGTGAAAAGTGCGGATTCTGTTTCAGAGAATTAAACAGGATCTGCATGGTCATCTCATTCCTTTAAGAATCCTTTGCTTCATCAACTGGGATTCCACCATGTTTCTATATACTCCTCTATGCGTGGGCACAGGTACCTGACTTGTTCCAAGAATTATGCTGGAGAGTTTTCAAATTAACCAGTACGTTGAAAATTATTTGCAGGTTTTCAGCGTTTCACCATAATTTTGATAACGTTTGTATGTCCCTCCTGAAACCCAAGAAGGCTGCGACGGACATAACTATGCTGAGGAGTAGCTGACTTGGTGTTGCCTATTTTTGTTAGTGGAGACAGACAAGAAGCCATTCTTCTAAGTATGATCCCACCACCATTTTTCCATTGTTTTAAAATGCAGGGAAATTTTGCAAGTTAGCATTATAATTAGTAGCTGGAGGGTACGGTTTTTTTTTTTTTGTGTGTGTGGTCGATGTGGATGGGGGGGGGTCAGGCCCTCTGTCAGTTGGCTGGTTAGTTTTTATTATCCCCAGAGAGGAGAAGTGGGCATGTGTTTGGCAGGTGAAAAGGGCGGATTCTGTTTCAGAGAATTAACGATGATCCTCATGGTCATCCCGTTCCTTTAATAATCGTTTACTTCATCAGCTGGAAATCCACCATGGTTCTCTATACTCCTCTTTGCGTGGGAACAGGTAACTGCCTTGTTCCAAGAAGTATGCAGCAGAGCTTTTCAATTAACCACTACGTTGAAAATTATTTGCAGGTGTTCAGCGTTTCACCATAATTGTGAGAACCTTTGTTTGTGCCTCCTGAAACCCAAGAAGGCTGTGACGGACATAACTATGTTGAGGAGTAGCTGACTTGGTGTTGCCTACTTTTGTTAGTGGAGACTGACAAGAAGCCATTCTTCTAAGTATCATCCCACCACCATTTTTCCATTGTTTTAAAATGCAGGGAAATTTTGCAAGTTAGCATTATAATTAGTAGCTGGAGGGTACGGTTTTTTTTTTTTTGTGTGGTCGATGTGGATGGTGGGGGTCAGGCCTCTCTCAGTTCGCTGGTTAGTTTTTGTTATCCCCAGAGCGGAGAAGTGGGCATGTTTTTGGCAGGCGAAAAGGGCGGATTCTGTTTCAGAGAATTAACGATGATCCCCGTGGTAATCCCGTTCGTTTAATAATCCTTTACTTCATCAGCTGGAAATCCACCATGGTTCTATATACTCCTGTTTGCGTGGGAACAGGTAACTGGCTTGTTCCAAGAAGTATGCCGCAGAGCTTTTCAATTAACCAGTACGTTGAAAATTATTTGCAAGCGTTCAGCGTTTCACCATAATTGTGATAACGTTTGTTTGTGCCTCCTGAAACCCAAGAAGGCTGCGACGGACATAACTATGCTGAGGCGTATCTGACTTGGTGTTGCCTATTTTGTTAGTGGAGACTGAGAAGAAGCCATTCTTCTAAGTATCATCCCACCACCATTTTTCCATTGTTTTAAAATGCAGGGAAATTTTGCAAGTTAGCATTATAATTAGTAGCTAGAGGCTACGGTGTTTTTTTTTTTTTTTCCCTGTGTGGTCGGTGTGGATGTGTTGGTCAGGCCCTCTGTCAGTTCGCTGGTTTGTTTTTATTATCCCCAGAGAGGAGAACTGGGCATGTGTTTGGCAGGTGAAAAGGGCGGATTCTGTTTCAGAGAATTAAACAGGATCCGCATGGTAATCCCGTTCCTTTAAGAATCCTTTGCTTCATGAGCTGGGAATCCACCATGGTTCTATATACTTGTCTATGCGTGGGCACAGGAAACTGGCTAGTTCCAAGAAGTATGCCTCAGAGCTTTTCAATTAACCAGTATGTTGACAATCCTTTGCAGGTTTTCAGCGTTTCACCATAATTGTGATAACGTGTGTATGTGCCTACTGAAATCAAATATGGCTGCTACGGACATAACTATACTGAGGCGTAGCTGACTTGGTGTTGCCTATTTTTGTCAGTGGAGACTGACAAGAAGCCATTCTTCTAAGTATCATCCCACCATCATTTCTCCATTGTTTAAAAATGCAGGGAAATTTTGCAAATTGGCATTATAATTAGTAGCTGGAGGGTACTTTTTTGTTTTGTGGGGTCGGTCAGGATGGGTGTTCAGGCCCTCTGTCAGATCGCTGGTTTGTTTTTATTATCCCCAGAGAAGAGTAGTGGGCATGTGTTTGGCAGGTGAAAAGTGCGGATTCTGTTTCAGAGAATTAAACATGATCCGCATGGTCATCTCATTCCTTTAAGAATCCTTTGCTTCATCAGCTGGGATTCCACCATGGTTCTATATACACCTCTTTGCGTTGAAACAGGTAACTGGTTTGTTCCAAGAAGTATGCCGCAGAGCTTTTCAATTAACCACTACGTTGAAAATTATTTACAGGTGTTCAGCGTTTCACCATAATTGTGATAACGTGTGTTTGTGCCTCCTGAAACCCAAGAAGGCTGCGACGGACATAACTATGCTGAGGAGTAGCTGACTTAGTGTTGCCTATTTTTGTTAGTGGAGACTCACAAGAAGCCATTCTTCTAAGTATCATCCCACCACCATTTTTCCATTGTTTTAAAATGCAGGGAAATTTTGCAAGTTAGCATTATAATTAGTAGATGGAGGGTACGGTTTTTTTTGTGTGTGTGGTCGATGTGGATGGTGGGGGTCAGGCCCTCTGCCAGTTCGCTGGTTTGTTTTTATTATCCCCAGAGAGGAGAAGTGGGCATGTGTTTGGCAGGTGAAAAGGGCGGATTCTGTTTCAGAGAATTAACGATGATCCCCATGGTCATCCCGTTCCTTTAATAATACTTTACTTCATCAGCTGGAAATCCACCATGGTTCTATATACTCCTCTTTGCGTGGGAACAGGTAACTGGCTTGTTCCAAGAAGTATGCCGCAGAGCTTTTCAATTAACCACTACGTTGAAAATTAGTTGCAGGTGTTCAGCGTTTCACCATAATTGTGATAACGTTTGTTTGTGCCTCCTGAAACACAAGAAGGCTGCGACGGACATAACTATGCTGAGGAGTAGCTGACTTGGTGTTGCCTATTTTTGTTAGTGGAGACTGACAAGAACCATTCTTCTAAGTATCATCCCACCACCATTTTTCCCTTGTTTTAAAATGCAGGGAAATTTTGCAAGTTAGCATTATAATTAGTAGCTGGAGGGTACGGTTTTTTTTTTGTGTGTGTGTCGTCGATGTGGATGTGTTGGTCAGGCCCTCTGTCAGTTCGCTGGTTAGTTTTTATTATCGCCAGAGAGGAGAAGTGGGCATGTGTTTGGCAGGTGAAAAGGGCGGATTCTGTTTCAGAGAATTAACGATGATCCCCATGGTCATCCCGTTCCTTTAATAATCCTTTACTTCATCAGCTGGAAATCCACCATGGTTCTATATACTCCTCTTTGCGTGGGAACAGGTAACTGGCTAGTTCCAAGAAGTATGCCGCAGAGCTTTTCAATTAACCAGTACGTTGAAAATTATTTGCAGGTGTTCAGCGTTTCACCATCATTGTGATAACGTGTGTTTGTGCCTCCTGAAACCCAAGAAGGATGCGACGGACATAACTATGCTGAGGCGTAGTTGACTTGGTATTGCATATTTTTGTTAGTGGAGACTGACAAGAAGCCATTCTTCTAAATATCATCCCACCATCATTTCTCCATTGTTTAAAAATGCAGGAAAGCTTTGCAAGTTAGCATTATAATTAGTAGCTGGAGGCTACGATGTATTGATTTTTTTTCCTGTGGAGTCGGTGTGGATGTGTGGGTCAGGCCCTCTGTCAGTTCGCTGGTTTGTTTTTATTATCCCCAGAGAGGAGAAGTGGGTATTAGTATGGAAGGTGAAAACTGCGGATCTGTTTCAGAGAATTAAATAAGATCCGCATGGTAATCCTGTTCCTGTAGGAATCCTTTGCTTCATGAGCTGGGAATCCACCATGGTTCTATATACTTGTCTATGCGTGGGCACAGGAAACTGGCTATTTCCAAGAAGTATGCCTCAGAGCTTTTCAATTAACCAGTATGTTGAAAATCCTTTGCAGGTTTTCAGCGTTTCACCATAATTGTGATAACGTGTGTATGTGCCTACTGAAACCAAATATGGCTGCTACGGACATAACTATGCTGAGGCGTAGCTGACTTGGTGTTGCCTATTTTTGTCAGTGGAGACTGACAAGAAGCCATTCTTCTAAATATCATCCCACCATCATTTCTCCATTGTTTAAAAATGCAGGGAAATTTTGCACTTGGCATTATAATTAGTAGCTGGAGGGTACTTTTTTGTTGTGTGGGGTCAGTCAGGATGGGTGTTCATGCCCTCTCTCAGATAGCTGGTTTGTTTTTATTATCCCCAGAGAAGAGTAGTGGGCATGTGTTTGGCAGGTGAAAAGTGCGGATTCCGTTTCAGAGAATTAAACAGGATCCGCATGGTCATCTCATTCCTTTAAGAATCCTTTGCTTCATCAGCTGGGATTCCACCATGTTTCTATATACTCCTCTATGCGTGGGCACAGGGACCTGGCTTGTTCCAAGAATTGTGCTGGAGAGTTTTCAAATTAACCAGTACGTTGAAAATTATTTGCAGGTGTTCAGCGTTTCACCATAATTTTGATAACGTTTGTTTGTGCCTCCTGAAACCTAAGAAGGCTGCGACGGACATAACTTTGCTGAGGAGTAGCTGACTTGGTGTTGCCTATTTTTGTCAGTGGAGACTGACAAGAAGCCATTCTTCTAAGTATCATCCCACCACCATTTTTCCATTGTTTTAAAATGCAGGGAAATTTTGCAAGTTAGCATTATAATTAGTAGCTGGAAGGTTCGGTTTTATTTTGTGTGTGTCTCGTCGATGTGGATGGGGGGGTCAGGCCCTCTGTCAGTTCGCTGGTTAGTTTTTATTATCCCCAGAGAGGAGAAGTGGGCATGTGTTTGGCAGGTGAAAAGGGCGATTTCTGTTTCAGAGAATTAACGATGATCCCCATGGTCATCCCGTTCCTTTAATAATCCTTTACTTGATCAGCTGGAAATCCACCATCGTTCTATATACTTCTCTTTGCGTGGGAAAAGGTAACTGGCTTGTTCCAAGAAGTATACCGCAGAGCTTTTCAATTAACCACTACGTTGAAAATTATTTGCAGGTGTTCAGCGTTTCACCATAATTGTGATAACGTGTGTTTGTGCCTCCTGAAACCCAAGAAGGCTGCGACGGACATAACTATGCTGAGGAGTAGCTGACTTGGTATTGCCTATTTTTGTTAGTGGTGACAGACAAGAAGCCATTCTTCTAAGTATCATCCCACCACCATTTATCCATTGTTTTAAAATGCAGGGAAATTTTGCAAGTTAGCATTATAATTAGTAGCTGGAGGGTACGGTTTTTTTTTGTGTGGGCGATGTGGGTGTTGGGGGTCAGGCCCTCTGTCAGTTCGCTGGTTAGTTTTTATTATCCCCAGAGAGGAGAAGTGGGCATGTGTTTGGCAGGTGAAAAGGGCGGATTCTGTTTCAGAGAATTAACGATGATCCCCATGGTCATCCCGTTCCTTTAATAATCCTTTACTTCATCAGCTGGACATCCACCATGTTTCTATATACTCCTCTTTGCGTGGGAACAGGTAACTGCCTTGTTCCAAGAAGTATGCCGCAGAGCTTTTCAATTAACCAGTACGTTGAAAAGTATTTGCAGGTGTTCAGCGTTTCACCATAATTGTGATAACGTTTCTTTGTGCCTCCTCAAACCCAAGAATGCTGCGACGGACATAACTATGCTGAGGCGTAGCTGACTTGGTTTTGCCTATTTTTGTTAGTGGAGACTGACAAGAAGCCATTCTTCTAAGTATCATCTCACCATCATTTTTCCATTGTTTAAAAATGCAGGAAAGTTTTGCAAGTTAGCATTATAATTAGTAGCTGGAGGCTACGGTGTTTTGTTTTTTTTTTTTCCTGTGGGGTCGGTGTGGATGTGTTGGTCAGGCCCTCTGTCAGTTCGCTGGTTTGTTTTTATTATCCCCAGAGAGGAGAAGTGGGCATGTGTTTGGCAGGTGAAAAGGGCGGATTGTGTTTCAGAGAATTAACGATGATCCCCATGGTCATCCCGTTCCTTTAATAATCCTTTACTTCATCAGCTGGAAATCCACCATGGTTCTATATACTCCTCTTTGCGTGGGAACAGGTAACTGGCTTGTTCCAAGAAGTATGCCGCAGAGCTTTTCAATTAACCGCTACGTTGAAAATTATTTGCAGGTGTTCAGCGTTTCACCATAATTGTGATAACGTTTGTTTGTGCCTCCTCAAACCCAAGAATGCTGCGACGGACATAACTATGCTGAGGCGTAGCTGATTTGGTGTTGCCTATTTTTGTTACTGGAGACTGACAAGAATCCATTCTTCTAAGTATCATCTCACCATCCTTTTTCCGTTGTTTAAAAATGCAGGAAAGTTTTGCAAGTTAGCATTATAATTAGTAGATGGAGGCTACGGTGTTTTTTTTTTTTTTCCTGTGGGGTTGGTGTGGATGTGTTGATCAGGCCCTCTGTCGGTTCGCTGGTTTGTTTTTATTATCCCCAGAGAGGAGAAGTGGGTATTAGTATGGCAGGTGAAAACTGCGGATCTGTTTCAGAGAATTAAACAGGATCCGCATGGTAATCCCGTTCCTTTAAGAATCCTTTGCTTCATGAGCTGTGAATCCACCATGGTTCTATATACTTGTCTATGCGTGGGCCCAGGAAACTCTCTTGTTCCAAGAAGTATGCCTCAGAGCTTTTCAATTAACCAGTATGTTGAAAATCCTTTGCAGGTTTTCAGCGTTTCAGAATAATTGTGATAACGTGTGTATGTGCCTACTGAAACCAAATATGGCTGCTACGGACATAACTATGCTGAGGCGTACCTGACTTGGTGTTGCCTATTTTTGTCAGTGGAGACTGACAAGAAGCCATTCTTCTAAGTATCATCCCACCATCATTTCTCCATTTTTTAAAAATGCAGGGAAATTTTGCAAATTGGCATTATAATTAGTAGCTGGAGGGTACTTTTTTGTTTTGTGGGGTCGGTCAGGATGGGTGTTCAGGCCCTCTGTCAGATCGCTGGTTTGTTTTTATTATCCCCAGAGAAGAGTAGTGGGCATGTGTTTGGCAGGTGAAAAGTGCGGATTCTGTTTCAGAGAATTAAACAGGATCCGCATGGTCATCTCATTCCTTTAAGAATCCTTTGCTTCTTCAGCTGGGATTCCACCATGATTCTATATACTCCTCTATGCGTGGGCACAGGTACCAGGCTTGTTCCAAGAAGTATGCTGGAGAGATTACAAATTAACCAGTACGTTGAAAATTATTTGCAGGTGTTCAGCGTTTCACCATAATTTTGATAACTTTTTTATGACCCGCCTGAAACCCAAGAAGGCTGCGACGGACATAACTATGCTGAGGAGTAGCTGACTTATTGTTGCCTATTTTTGTTAGTGGAGACTGACAAGAAGCCATTCTTCTAAGTATCATCCCACCACCATTTTTCCATTGTTTTAAAATGCAGGGAAATTTTGCAAGTTAGCATTATAATTAGTAGCTGGAGGGTACTTTTTTGTTTCGTGGGGTCGGTCAGGATGGGTGTTCAGGCCCTCTGTCAGATCGCTGGTTTGTTTTTATTATCCCCAGAGAAGAGTAGTGGGCATGTGTTTGGCAGGTGAAAAGTGCGGATTCTGTTTCAGAAAATTAAACAGGATCCGCATGGTCATCTCATTCCTTTAAGAATCCTTTGCTTCATCAGCTGGGATTCCACCATGTTTCTATATACTCCTCTATGCGTGGGCACAGGTACCTGGCTTGTTCCAAGAAATATGCGGGAGAGTTTTCAAATTAACCAGTACGTTGAAAATTATTTGCAGGTGTTCAGCGTTTCACCATAATTTTGATAACGTGTGTATGTCCCTCCTGAAACCCAAGAATTCTGCGACGGACATAACTATGCTGAGGAGTAGCTGACTTGGTGTTGCCTATTTTTGTTAGTGGAGACAGACAAGAAGCCATTCTTCTAAGTATGATCCCACCACCATTTTTACATTGTTTTAAAATGCAGGGAAATTTTGCAAGTTAGCATTATAATTAGTAGCTGGAGGGTACGGTTTTTTTTGTGTGTGTGTGGTCGATGTGGATGGGGTGGTCAGGCCCTCTGTCAGTTCGCCGGTTAGTTTTTATTATCCCCAGAGAGGAGAAGTGGGCATGTGTTTGGCAGGTGAAAAGGGCAGATTCTGTTTCAGAGAATTAACGATGATCCCCATGGTCATCCCGTTCCTTTAATAATCCTTTACTTCATCAGCTGGAAATCCACCATGGTTCTCTATACTCCTCTTTGCGTGGGAACAGGTAACTGCCTTGTTCCAAGAAGTATGCCGCAGAGCTTTTCAATTAACCACTACGTTGAATATTATTTGCAGGTGTTCAGCGTTTTACCATAATTGTGAGAACCTTTGTTTGTGCCTCCTGAAACCCTAGAAGGCTGCAACGGACATAACTATGCTGAGGAGTAGCTGACTTGGTGTTGCCAATTTTTGTTAGTGGAGACTGACAAGAAGCCATTCTTCTAAGTATCATCCCACCACCATTTTTCCATTGTTTTAAAATGCAGGGAAATTTTGCAAGTTAGCATTATAATTAGTAGCTGGAGGGTACTTTTTTGTTTCGTGGGGTCGGTCAGGATGGGTGTTCAGGCCCTCTGTCAGATCGCTGGTTTGTTTTTATTATCCCCAGAGAAGAGTAGTGGGCATGTGTTTGGCAGGTCAAAAGTGCGGATTCTGTTTCAGAAAATTAAACAGGATCCGCATGGTCATCTCATTCCTTTAAGAATCCTTTGCTTCATCAGCTGGGATTCCACCATGTTTCTATATACTCCTCTATGCGTGGGCACAGGTACCTGGCTTGTTCCAAGAATTATGCGGGAGAGTTTTCAAATTAACCAGTACGTTGAAAATTATTTGCAGGTGTTCAGCGTTTAACCATAATTTTGATAACGTGTGTATGTCCCTCCTGAAACCCAAGAAGTCTGCGACGGACATAACTATGCTGAGGAGTAGCTGACTTGGTGTTGCCTATTTTTGTTAGTGGAGACAGACAAGAAGCCATTCTTCTAAGTATGATCCCACCACCATTTTTCCATTGTTTTAAAATGCAGGGAAATTTTGCAAGTTAGCATTATAATTAGTAGCTGGAGGGTACGGTTTTTTTTTTGTGTGTGTGGTCGATGTGGATGGGGTGGTCAGGCCCTCTGTCAGTTCGCTGGTTAGTTTTTATTATCCCCAGAGAGGAGAAGTGGGCATGTGTTTGGCAGGTGAAAAGGGCGGATTCTGTTTCAGAGAATTAACGAGGATCCCCATGGTCATCCCGTTCCTTTAATAATCCTTTACTTCATCAGCTGGAAATCCACCATGGTTCTCTATACTCCTCTTTCCGTGGGAACAGGTAACTGCCTTGTTCCAAGAAGTATGCCGCAGAGCTTTTCAATTAACCACTACGTTGAAAATTATTTGCAGGTGTTCAGCGTTTCACCATAATTGTGAGAACATTTGTTTGTGACTCCTGAAACCCAAGAAGGCTGCGATGGACATAGCTATGCTGAGGAGGAGCTGACTTGGTGTTGCCTATTTTTGTTAGTGGAGACCGAGAAGAAGCCATTCTTCTAAGTCTCATCCCACCACCATTTTTCCATTGTTTTAAAATGCAGGGAAATTTTGCAAGTTAGCATTATAATTAGTAGCTGGAGGGTACGGTTTTTTTTTTGTGTGTGGTCGATGTGGATGGGGGGGGGTCAGGCCCTCTGTCAGTTCGCTGGTTAGTTTTTATTATCCCCAGAGAGGAGAAGTGGGCATGTGTTTGGCAGGTGAAAAGGGCGGATTCTGTTTCAGAGAATTAACGATGATCCCCATGGTCATCCCGTTCCTTTAATAATCCTTTACTTCATCAGCTGGAAATCCACCATGGTTCTCTATACTCCTCTTTGCGTGGGAACAGGTAACTGCCTTGTTCCAAGAAGTATGCCGCAGAGCTTTTCAATTAACCACTACGTTGAAAATTATTTGCAGGTGTTCAGCGTTTCACCATAATTGTGATAACGTGTGTTTGTGCCTCCTGAAACCCAAGAAGGCTGCGACGGACATAACTATGCTGAGGAGTAGCTGACTTGGTGTTGACTATTTTTGTTAGTGGAGACTGACAAGAAGCCATTCTTCTAAGTATCATCCCACCACCATTTTTCCATTGTTTTAAAATGCAGGGAAATTTTGCAAGTTAGCATTATAATTAGTAGCTGGAGGGTACGGTTTTTTTTGTGTGTGTGGTCGATGTGGATGGTGGGGGTCAGGCCCTCTGTCAGTTCGCTGGTTAGTTTTTATTATCCCCAGAGAGGAGAAGTGGGTATTAGTATGGCAGGTGAAAACTGCAGATCTGTTTCAGAGAATTAAACAGGAACCGCACGGTAATCCCGTTCCTTTAAGAATCCTTTGCTTCATGAGCTGGGAATCCACCATGGTTCTATATACTTGTCTACGCGTGGGCACAGGAAACTGGCTAGTTCCAAGAAGTATGCCTCAGAGCTTTTCAATGAACCAGTATGTTGAAAATCCTTTGCAGGTTTTCAGCGTTTCACCATAATTGTGATAACGTGTGTATGTGCCTACTGAAACCAAATATGACTGCTACGGACATAACTATGCTGAGGCGTAGCTGACTTGGTGTTGCCTATTTTTGTCAGTGGAGACTGACAAGAAGCCATTCTTCTAAGTATCATCCCACCATCATTTCTCCATTGTTTAAAAATGCAGGGAAATTTTGCAAATTGGCATTATAATTAGTAGCTGGAGGGTACTTTTTTGTTTTGTGGGGTCGGTCAGGATGGGTGTTCAGGCCCTCTGTCAGATCGCTGGTTTGTTTTTATTATCCCCAGAGAAGAGTAGTGGGCATGTGTTTGGCAGGTGAAAAGTGCGGATTCTGTTTCAGAGAATTAAACAGGATCCACATGGTCATCTCATTCCTTTAAGAATCCTTTGCTTCATCAGCTGGGATTCCACCATGTTTCTATATACTCCTCTATGCGTGGGCACAGGTACCTGGCTTGTTCCAAGAATTATGCTGGAGAGTTTTCAAATTAACCAGTACGTTGAAAATTATTTGCAGGTTTTCAGTGTTTCACCATAATTTTGATAACGTTTGTATGTCCCTCCTGAAACCCAAGAAGGCTGCGACGGACATAACTATGCTGAGGAGTAGCTGACTTGGTGTTGCCTATTTTTGTTAGTGGAGACAGACAAGAAGCCACTCTTCTAAGTATGATCCCACCACCATTTTTCCATTGTTTTAAAATGCAGGGAAATTTTGCAAGTTAGCATTATAATTAGTAGCTGGAGGGTACGTTTTTTTTTTTTGTGTGTGTGTGGTCGAGGTGGATGGGGGGGTCAGGCCCTCTGTCAGTTCGCTGGTTAGTTTTTATTATCCCCAGAGAGGAGAAGTGGGCATGTGTTTGGCAGGTGAAAAGGGCGGATTCAGTTTCAGAGAATTAACGATGATCCCCATGGTCATCCCGTTCCTTTAATAATCCTTTACTTCATCAGCTGGAAATCCGCCATGGTTCTATATACTCCTCTTTGCGTGGGTACAGGTAACTGCCTTGTTTCAAGAAGTATGCCGCAGAGCTTTTCAATTAACCACTACGTTGAAAATTATTTGCAGGTGTTCAGCGTTTCACCGTAATTGTGATAACGTTTGTTTGTGCCTTCTGAAACCCAAGATGGCTGCGATGGACATAGCTATGCTGAGGAGTAGCTGACTTGGTGTTGCCTATTTTTGTTAGTGGAGACTGACAAGAAGCCATTCTTCTAAGTATCATCCCACCACCATTTTTCCATTGTTTAAAAATGCAGGGAAATTTTGCAAGTTAGCATTATAATTAGTAGCTGGAGGCTACGGTGTTTTTTTTTTTTTTTTCCTGTGGGGTCGGTGTGGATGTGTTGGTCAGGCCCTCTGTCAGTTCCCCGGTTGGTTTTTATTATCCCCAGAGAGGAGAAGTGGGTATTAGTATGGAGGTGAAAACTGCGGATCTGTTTCAGAGAATTAAACAGGATCCGCATGGTAATCCCGTTCCTTGAAGAATCCTTTGCTTCATGAGCTGGGAATCCACCATGGTTCTATATACTTGTCTATGCGTGGGCACAGGAAACTGGCTAGTTCCAAGAAGTATGCCTCAGAGCTTTTCAATTAACCAGTATGTTGACAATCCTTTGCAGGTTTTCAGCGTTTCACCATAATTGTGATAACGTGTGTATGTGCCTACTGAAACCAAATATGGCTGCTACGGACATAACTATGCTGAGGCACAGCTGACTTGGTGTTGCCTATTTTTGTCAGTGGAGACTGACAAGAAGCCATTCTTCTAAGTATCATCCCACCATCATTCCTCCATTGTTTAAAAATGCAGGGAAATTTTGCAAATTGGCATTATAATTAGTAGCTGGAGGGTACTTTTTTGTTTTGTGGGGTCGGTCAGGATGGGTGTTCAGGCCCTCTGTCAGATCGCTGGTTTGTTTTTATTATCTCCAGAGAAGAGTAGTGGGCATGTGTTTGGCAGGTGAAAAGGGCGGTTTCTGTTTCAGAGAATTAACGATGATCCCCATGGTCATCCCGTTCCTTTAATAATCCTTTACTTCATCAGCTGGAAATCCACCATGGTTCTCTATACTCCTCTTTGCGTGGGAACAGGTAACTGCCTTGTTCCAAGAAGTATGCCGCAGAGCTTTTCAATTAACCACTACGTTGAAAATTATTTGCAGGTGTTCAGCGTTTTACCATAATTGTGAGAACCTTTGTTTGTGCCTCCTGAAACCCTAGAATGCTGCAACGGACATAACTATGCTGAGGAGTAGCTGACTTGGTGTTGCCTATTTTTGTTAGTGGAGACTGACAAGAAGCCATTCTTCTAAGTATCATCCCACCACCATTTTTCCATTGTTTTATAATGCAGGGAAATTTTGCAAGTTAGCATTATAATTAGTAGCTGGAGGGTACTTTTTTGTTTCGTGGGGTCGGTCAGGATGGGTGTTAAGGCCCTCTGTCAGATCGCTGGTTTGTTTTTATTATCCCCAGAGAAGAGTAGTGGGCATGTGTTTGGCAGGTGAAAAGGGCGGATTCTGTTTCAGAAAATTAAACAGGATCGGCATGGTCATCTCATTCCTTTAAGAATCCTTTGCTTCATCAGCTGGGATTCCACCATGTTTCTATATACTCCTCTATGCGTGGGCACAGGTACCTGGCTTGTTCCAAGAATTATGCTGGAGAGTTTTCAAATTAACCAGTACGTTGAAAATTATTTGCAGGTTTTCAGCGTTTCACCATAATATTGATAACGTTTGTTTGTGCCTCCTGAAACCCAAGATGGCGGCGACGGACATAACTATGCTGAGGAGTAGCTGACTTGGTGTTGCCTATTTTTGTTAGTGGAGACTGACAAGAAGCCATTCTTCTAAGTATCATCCCACCACCATTTTTCCATTGTTTTAAAATGCAGGGAAATTTTGCAAGTTAGCATTATAATTAGTAGCTGGAGGGTACGGTTTTTTTTTTTGTGTGTGGTCGATGTGGATGGGGAGGGGTCAGGCCCTGTGTCAGTTCGCTGGTTAGTTTATATTATCCCCAGAGAGGAGAAGTGGGCATGTGTTTTGCAGGTGAAAAGGGCGGATTCTGTTTCAGAGAATTAACGATGATCCCCATGGTCATCCCGTTCCTTTAATAATCCTTTACTTCATCAGCTGGAAATCCACCATGGTTCTCTATACTCCTCTTTGCTTGGGAACAGGTAAGTGGCTTGTTCCAAGAAGTATGCCGCAGAGCTTTTCAATTAACCACTACGTTGAAAATTATTTGCAGGTGTTCAGCGTTTCACCATAATTGTGATAACGTTTGTTTGTGCCTCCTGAAACCCAAGAAGGCTGCGACGGACATAACTATGCTGAGGAGTAGCTGACTTGGTGTTGCCTATTTTTGTTAGTGGAGACTGACAAGAAGCCATTCTTCTAAGTATCATCCCACCACCATTTTTCCATTGTTTTAAAAGGCAGGGAAATTTTGCAAGATAGCATTATAATTAGTAGCTGGATGGTACGGTTTTTTTTTTTGTGTGTGTGGTCGATGTGGATGGGGGGGTCAGGCCCTCTGTCAGTTCGCTGGTTAGTTTTTATTATCCCCAGAGAGGAGAAGTGGGCATGTGTTTGGCAGGTGAAAAGGGCGGATTGTGTTTCAGAGAATTAACGATGATCCCCATGGTCATCCCGTTCCTTTAATAATCCTTTACTTCATCAGCTGGAAATCCACCATGGTTCTATATACTCCTCTTTGCGTGGGAACAGGTAACTGGCTTGTTCCAAGAAGTATGCCGCAGAGCTTTTCTATTAACCACTACGTTGAAAATTATTTGCAGGTGTTCAGCGTTTCACCATAATTGTGATAACGTTTGTTTGTGCCTCCTGAAACCCAAGAAGGCTGCGATGGACATAGCTATGCTGAGTAGTAGCTGACTTGGTGTTGCCTATTTTTGTTAGTGGAGAGTGACAAGAAGCCATTCTTCTAAGTATCATCCCACCACCGTTTTTCCATTGTTTTAAAATGCAGGGAAATTTTGCAAGTTAGCATTATAATTAGTAGCTAGAGGCTACGGTGTTTTTTTTTTTTTTTTTTCCTGTGGGTCGGTGTGCATGTGTTGGTCAGGCACTCCGTCAGTTCCCCGGTTGGTTTTTACTGTCCCCAGAGAGGAGAAGTGGGTATTAGTATGGCAGGTGAAAACTGCGGATCTGTTTCAGAGAATTAAACAGGATCCGCACGGTAATCCCGTTCCTTTAAGAATCCTTTGCTTCATGAGCTGGGAATCCACCATGGTTCTATATACTTGTCTAGGCGTGGGCACAGGAAACTGGCTAGTTCCAAGAAGTATGCCTCAGAGCTTTTCAATTAACCAGTATGTTCACAATCCTTTGCAGGTTTTCAGCGTTTCACCATAATTGTGATAACGTGTGTATGTGCCTACTGAAACCAAATATGGCTGCTACGGACATAACTATGCTGAGGCGTAGCTGACTTGGTGTTGCCTATTTTTGTCAGTGGAGACTGACAAGAAGCTATTCTTCTAAGTATCATCCCACCATCATTTCTCCATTGTTTAAAAATGCAGGGAAATTTTGCAAATTGGCATTATAATTAGTAGCTGGAGGGTACTTTTTTGTTTCGTGGGGTCGGTCAGGATGGGTGTTCAGGCCCTCTGTCAGATCGCTGGTTTGTTTTTATTATCCCCAGAGAAGAGTAGTGGGCATGTGTTTGGCAGGTGAAAAGTGCGGATTCTGTTTCAGAGAATTAAACAGGATCCGCATGGTCATCTCATTCCTTTAAGAATCCTTTGCTTCATCAGCTGGGATTCCACCATGTTTCTATATACTCCTCTATGCGTGGGCACAGGTACCTGGCTTGTTCCAAGAAGTATGCTGGAGAGTTTTCAAATTAACCAGTACGTTGAAAATTATTTGCAGGTTTTCAGCGTTTCACCATAATTTTGATAACGTTTGTATGTCCCTCCTGAAACCCAAGAAGGCTGCGACGGACATAACTATGCTGAGGAGTAGCTGACTAGGTGTTGCCTATTTTTGTTAGTGGAGACAGACAAGAAGCCATTCTTCTAAGTATGATCCCACCACCATTTTTCCATTGTTTTAAAATGTAGGAAATTTTGCAAGTTAGCATTATAATTAGTAGCTGGAGGGTACGGTTTTTTTTTGTGTGTGTGGTCGATGTGGATGGGGGGGGGTCAGGCCCTCTGTCAGTTCGCTGGTTAGTTTTTATAATCCCCAGAGAGGAGAAGTGGGCCTGTGTTTGGCAGGTGAAAAGGGCGGATTCTGTTTCAGAGAATTAACGATGATCCCCATGGTCATCCCTTTCCTTTAATAATCCTTTACTTCATCAGCTGGAAATCCACGATGGTTCTCTATATTCCTGTTTGCATGGGAACAGGTAACTGCCTTGTTCCAAGAAGTATGCCGCAGAGCTTTTCAATTAACCACTACGTTGAAAATTATTTGCAGGTGTTCAGCGTTTCACCATAATTGTGATAACGTGTGTTTGTGCCTCCTGAAACCCAAGAAGGCTGCGACGGACATAACTATGCTGAGGCGTAGCTGACTTGGTGTTGCCTATTTTTGTTAGTGGAGACTGACAAGAAGCCATTCTTCTAAGTATCATCCCACCACCATTTTTCCATTGTTTTAAAATGCAGGGAAATTTTGCAAGTTAGCATTATAATTAGTAGCTGGAGTGTTCGGTATTTTTTTGTGTGTGTGGTCGATGTGGATGGGGGGGTCAGGCCCTCTGTCAGTTTGCTGGTTAGTTTTTATTATCCCCAGAGAGGAGAAATGGGCAGGTGTTTGGCAGGTGAAAAGGGAGGATTCTGTTTCAGAGAATTAACGATGATCCCCATGGTCATCCCGTTCCTTTAATAATCCTTTACTTCATCAGCTGGAAATCCACCATGGTTCTACATACTCCTCTTTGTGTGGGAACAGGTAACTGGCTTGTTCCAAGAAGTATGCCACAGAGCTTTTCAATTAACCACTACGTTGAAAATTATTTGCAGGTGTTCAGCGTTTCACCATAATTGTGATAACGTGTGTTTGTGCCTCCTGAAACCCAAGAAGGCTGCGACGGACATAACTATGCTGAGGAGTAGCTGACTTGGTGTTGCCTATTTTTGTTAGTGGAGACTGACAAGAAGCCATTCTTCTAAGTATCATCCCACCACCATTTTTCCATTGTTTTAAAATGCAGGGAAATTTTGCAAGTTAGCATTATAATTAGTAGCTGGAGGGTACGGTTTTTTTTTTTGTGTGGTGGATGTTGATGGTGGGGGTCAGGCCCTCTGTCAGTTCGCTGGTTAGTTTTTATTATCCCCAGAGAGGAGAAGTGGGCATGTGTTTGGCAGGTGAAAAGGGCGGATTCTGTTTCAGAGAATTAAGGATGATCCCCATGGTCATCCCGTTCCTTTAATAATCCTTTACTTCATCAGCTGGAAATCCACCATGGTTCTATATACTCCTCTTTGCGTGGGAACAGGTAACTGGCTTGTTCCAAGAAGTATGCCGCAGAGCTTTTCAATTAACCACTACGTTGAAAATTATTTGCAGGTGTTCAGCGTTTCACCATAATTGTGATAACGTTTGTTTGTGCCTCCTGAAACCCAAGAAGCCTGCGTCGGACATAACTATGCTGAGTCGTAGCTGACTTGGTTTTGCCTATTTTTGTTAGTGGAGACTGACAAGAATCCATTCTTCTAAGTATCATCTCACCATCATTTTTCCATTGTTTAAAAATGCAGGAATGTTTTGCAAGTTAGCATTATAATTAGTAGCTGGAGGCTATGGTGTTTTTTTTTTTTTTTTTCCTGTGGGGTCGGTGTGGATGTGTTGGTCAGGCCCTCTGTCAGTTCGCTGGTTTGTTTTTATTATTCCCAGAGAGGAGAAGTGGGTATTAGTATGGCAGGTGAAAACTGCGGATATGTTTCAGAGAATTAAACAGAATCCGCATGGTAATCCCGTTCCATTAGGTATCCTTTGCTTCATGAGCTGGGAATCCACCATGGTTCTTTATACTTCTCTATGCGTGGGCACAGGAAACTGGCTTGTTCCAAGAAGTATGCCTCAGAGCTTTTCAATGAACCAGTATGTTGAAAATCCTTTGCAGGTTTTCAGCGTTTCACCATAATTGTGATAACGTGTGTATGTGCCTACTGAAACCAAATATGGCTGCTACGGACATAACTATGCTGAGGCGTAGCTGACTTGGTGTTGCCTATTTTTGTCAGTGGAGACTGACAAGAAGCCATTCTTCTAAGTATCATCCCACCATCATTTCTCCATTCTTTAAAAATGCAGGGAAATTTTGCAAATTGGCATTATAATTAGTAGCTGGAGGGTACTTTTTTGTTTTGTGGGGTCGGTCAGGATGGGTGTTCAGGCCCTCTGTGAGATCGCTGGTTTGTTTTTATTATCCCCAGAGAAGAGTAGTGGGCATGTGTTTGGCAGGTGAAAAGTGCGGATTCTGTTTCAGAGAATTAAACAGGATCCGCATGGTCATCTCATTCCTTTAAGAATCCTTTGCTTCATCAGCTGGGATTCCACCATGTTTCTATATACTCCTCTATGCGTGGGCACAGGTACCTGGCTTGTTCCAAGAAGTATGCTGGAGAGTTTTCAAATTAACCAGTACGTTGAAAATTATTTGCAGGTGTTCAGCGTTTCACCATAATTTTGATAACGTTTGTATGTCCCTCCTGAAACCCAAGAAGGCTGCGACGGACATAACTATGCTGAGGAGTAGCTGACTTGGTGTTGCCTATTTTTGTTAGTGGAGACAGACAAGAAGCCATTCTTCTAAGTATGATCCCACCACCATTTTTCCATTGTTTTAAAATGCAGGGAAATTTTCAAGTTAGCATTATAATTAGTAGCTGGAGGGTACGGTTTTTTTTTTTGTGTGGTCGATGTGGATGGTGGGGGTCAGGCCCTCTGTCAGTTCGCTGGTTAGTTTTTATTATCCCCAGAGAGGAGAAGTGGGCCTGTGTTTGGCAGGTGAAAAGGGCGGATTCTGTTTCAGAGAATTAACGATGATCCCCATGGTCATCCCGTTCCTTTAATAATCCTTTACTTCATCAGCTGTAAATCCACCATGGTTCTCTATACTCCTCTTTGCGTGGGAACAGGTAACTGCCTTGTTCCAAGAAGTATGCCGCAGAGCTTTTAAATTAACCACTACGTTGAAAATTATTTGCAGGTGTTCAGCGTTTCACCATAATTGTGAGAACCTTTGTTTGTGCCTCCTGAAACCCAAGAAGGGTGCGACGGACATAACTATGCTGAGGAGTAGCTGACTTGGTGTTGCCTATTTTTGTTCGTGGAGACTGACAAGAAGCCATTCTTCTAAGTATCATCCCACCACCATTTTTCCATTGTTTTAAAATGCAGGGAAATTTTGCAAGTTAGCATTATAATTAGTAGTTGGAGGCTACGGTGTTTTTTTTTTTTTTTTCCTGTGGGGTCGGTGTGGATGTGTTGGTCAGGCCCTCTGTCAGTTCCCCGGTTGGTTTTTATTATCCCCAGAGAGGAGAAGTGGGTATTAGTATGGCAGGTGAAAACTGCGGATCTGTTTCAGAGAATTAAACAGAATCCGCATGGTAATCGCGTTCCTTTAAGAATCCTTTGCTTCATGAGCTGGGAATCCACCATGGTTCTATATACTTGTCTATGCGTGGGCACAGGAAACTGGCTAGTTCCAAGAAGTATGCCTCAGAGCTTTTCAATTAACCAGTATGTTGACAATCCTTTGCAGGTTTTCAGCGTTTCACCATAATTGTGATAACGTGTGTATGTGCCTACTGAAACCAAATATGGCTGCTACGGACATAACTATGCTGAGGCGTAGCTGACTTGGTGTTGCCTATTTTTGTCAGTGGAGACTGACAAGAAGCCATTCTTCTAAGTATCATCCCACCATCATTTCTCCATTGTTTAAAAATGCAGGGAAATTTTGCAAATTGGCATTATAATTAGTAGCTGGAGGGTACTTTTTTGTTTTGTGGGGTCGGTCAGGATGGGTGTTCAGGCCCTCTGTGAGATCGCTGGTTTGTTTTTATTATCCCCAGAGAAGAGTAGTGGGCATGTGTTTGGCAGGTGAAAAGTGCGGATTCTGTTTCAGAGAATTAAACAGGATCCCCATGGTCATCTCATTCCTTTAAGAATCCTTTTCTTCATCAGCTGGGATTCCACCATGTTTCTATATACTCCTCTATGCGTGGGCACAGGTACCTGGCTTGTTCCAAGAATTATGCTGGAGAGTTTTCAAATTAACCAGTACGTTGAAAATTATTTGCAGGTTTTCAGCGTTTCACCATAATTTTGATAACGTTTGTTTGTGCCTCCTGAAACCCAAGAAGGCGGCGACGGACATAACTATGCTGAGGAGTAGCTGACTTGGTGTTGCCTATTTTTGTTAGTGGAGACTGACAAGAAGCCATTCTTCTAAGTATCATCCCACCACCATTTTTCCATTGTTTTAAAATGCAGGGAAATTTTGCAAGTTAGCATTATAATTAGTAGCTGGAGGGTACGGTTTTTTTTTTTTGTGTGTGGTCGATGTGGATGGGGAGGGGTCAGGCCCTGTGTCAGTTCGCTGGTTAGTTTATATTATCCCCAGAGAGGAGAAGTGGGCATGTGTTTTGCAGGTGAAAAGGGCGGATTCTGTTTCAGAGAATTAACGATGATCCCCATGGTCATCCCGTTCCTTTAATAATCTTTACTTCATCAGCTGGAAATCCACCATGGTTCTATATACTCCTCTTTGCGTGGGAACAGGTAACTGGCTTGTTCCAAGAAGTATGCCGCAGAGCTTTTCAATTAACCAGTCCGTTGAAAATTATTTGCAGGTGTTCAGCGTTTCACCATAATTGTGATAACGTTTGTTTGTGCCTCCTGAAACCCAAGAAGGCTGCGACGTACATAACTATGCTGAGGCGTAGCTGACTTGTTGTTGCCTATTTTTGTTAGTGGAGACTGACCAGAAACCATTCTTCTAAGTATCACGTCACCATCATTTTTCCATTGTTTAAAAATGCAGGAAGTTTTGCAAGTTAGCATTATAATTAGTAGCTGGAGGCTACGGGGTTTTTTTTTTTTTTTTCCTGTGGGGTCGGTGTGGATGTGTTGGTCAGTCCCTCTGTCAGTTCGCTGGTTTGTTTTTATTATCCCCAGAGAGGAGAAGTGGGCATGTGTTTGGCAGGTGAAAAGGGCGGATTCTGTTTCAGAGAATTAACGATGATCCCCATGGTCATCCCGTTCCTTTAATAATCCTTTACTTCATCAGCTGGAAATCCACCATGGTTCTATATACTCCTCTTTGCGTGGGAACAGGTAACTGGGTTGTTCCAAGAAGTATGCCGCAGAGCTTTTCAATTAACCAGTACATTGAAAATTATTTGCAGGTGTTCAGCGTTTCACCATAATTGTGATAACGTTTGTTTGTGTCTCCTGAAACCCAAGAAGGCTGCGACGGACATAACTATGCTGAGGAGTAGCTGACTTATTGTTGCCTATTTTTGTTAGTGGAGACTGACAAGAAGCCATTCTTCTAAGTATCATCCCACCACCATTTTTCCATTGTTTTAAAATGCAGGGAAATTTTGCAAGTTAGCATTATAATTAGTAGCTGGAGGGTACGGTTTTTTTTTTGTGTGTGTGGTCGATGTGGTTGGGGGGGTCAGGCCCTCCCTCAGTTCGCTGGTTAGTTTTTATTATCCCCAGAGAGGAGAAGTGGGCATGTGTTTGGCAGGTGAAAAGGGCGGATTCTGTTTCAGAGAATTAACGATGATCCCCATGGTCATCCCGTTCCTTTAATAATCCTTTACTTCATCAGCTGGAAATCCACCATGGTTCTATATACTCCTCTTTGCGTGGGAACAGGTAACTGGCTTGTTCCAAGAAGTATGCCTCAGAGCTTTTCAATTAACCAGTATGTTGAAAATCCTTTGCAGGTTTTCAGCGTTTCACCATAATTGTGATAACGTGTGTATGTGCCTACTGAAACCAAATATGGCTGCTACGGACATAACTATGCTGAGGCGTAGCTGACTTGGTGTTGCCTATTTTTGTCAGTGGAGACTGACAAGAAGCCATTCTTCTAAGTATCATCCCACCATCATTTCTCCATTGTTTCAAAATGCAGGGAAATTTTGCAAATTGGGATTATAATTAGTAGCTGGAGGGTACTTTTTTGTTTTGTGGGGTCAGTCAGGATGGGTGTTCAGGCCCTCTGTCAGATCGCTGGTTTGTTTTTATTATCCCCAGAGAAGAGTAGTGGGCATGTGTTTGGCAGGTGTAAAGTGCGGATTCTGTTTCAGAGAATTAAACAGGATCCGCATGGTCATCTCATTCCTTTAAGAATCTTTGCTTCATCAGCTGGGATTCCACCATGTTTCTATATACTCCTCTATGCGTGGGCACAGGTACCTGGCTTCTTCCAAGAAGTATGCTGGAGAGTTTTCAAATTAACCAGTACGTTCAAAATTATTTGCAGGTGTTCAGCGTTTCACCATAATTTTGATAACGTTTGTATGTCCCTCCAGAAACCCAAGAAGGCTGCGACGGACATAACCATGCTGAGGAGTAGCTGACTTGGTGTTGCCTATTTTTGTTAGTGGAGACAGACAAGAAGCCATTCTTCTAAGTATGATCCCACCACCATTTTTCCATTGTTTTAAAATGCAGGGAAATTTTGCAAGTTAGCATTATAATTAGTAGCTGGATGGTACGGTTTTTTTTTTTTTGTGTAGTCGATGTGGTTGGGCGGGGGTCAGGCCCTCTGTCAGTTCGCTGGTTAGTTTTTATTATCCCCAGAGAGGAGAAGTGGGCATGTGTTTGGCAGGTGAAAAGGGCGGATTCTGTTTCAGAGAATTAACGATGATCCCCATGGTCATCCCCTTCCTTTAATAATCCTTTACTTCATCAGCTGGAAATCCACCATGGTTCTATGTACTCCTCTTTGCGTGGGAACAGGTAACTGGCTTGTTCCAAGAAGTATGCCGCAGAGCTTTTCAATTAACCACTACGTTGAAAATTATTTGCAGGTGTTCAGCGTTTCACCATAATTGTGATAACGTTTGTTTGTGCCTCCTGAAACCCAAGAAGCCTGCGTCGGACATAACTATGCTGAGTCGTAGCTGACTTGGTTTTGCCTATTTTTGTTAGTGGAGACTGACAAGAATCCATTCTTCTAAGTATCATCTCACCATCATTTTTCCATTGTTTAAAAATGCAGGAATGTTTTGCAAGTTAGCATTATAATTAGTAGCTGGAGGCTATGGTGTTTTTTTTTTTTTTTTTTCCTGTGGGGTCGGTGTGGATGTGTTGGTAAGGCCCTCTGTCAGTTCGCTGGTTTGTTTTTATTATTCCCAGAGAGGAGAAGTGGGTATTAGTATGGCAGGTGAAAACTGCGGATCTGTTTCAGAGAATTAAACAGAATCCGCATGGTAATCCCGTTCCTTTAAGTATCCTTTGCTTCATGAGCTGGGAATCCACCATGGTTCTATATACTTCTCTATGCGTGGGCACAGGAATCTGGCTTGTTCCAAGAAGTATGCCTCAGAGCTTTTCAATGAACCAGTATGTTTAAAATCCTTTGCAGGTTTTCAGCGTTTCACCATAATTGTGATAACGTGTGTATGTGCCTACTGAAACCAAATATGGCTGCTACGGACATAACTATGCTGAGGCGTAGCTGACTTGGTGTTGCCTATTTTTGTCAGTGGAGACTGACAAGAAGCCATTCTTCTAAGTATCATCCCACCATCATTTCTCCATTGTTTAAAAATGCAGGGAAATTTTGCAAATTGGCATTATAATTAGTAGCTGGAGGGTACTTTTTTGTTTTGTGGGGTCGGTCAGGATGGGTGTTCAGGCCCTCTGTGAGATCGCTGGTTTGTTTTTATTATCCCCAGAGAAGAGTAGTGGGCATGTGTTTGGCAGGTGAAAAGTGCGGATTCTGTTTCAGAGAATTAAACAGGATCCGCATGGTCATCTCATTCCTTTAAGAATCCTTTGCTTCATCAGCTGGGATTCCAACATGTTTCTATATACTCCTCTATGCGTGGGCACAGGTACCTGGCTTGTTCCAAGAAGTATGCTGGAGAGTTTTCAAATTAACCAGTACGTTGAAAATTATTTGCAGGTGTTCAGCGTTTCACCATAATTTTGATAACGTTTGTATGTCCCTCCTGAAACCCAAGAAGGCTGCGACGGACATAACTATGCTGAGGAGTAGCTGACTTGGTGTTGCCTATTTTTGTTAGTGGAGACAGACAAGAAGCCATTCTTCTAAGTATGATCCCACCACCATTTTTCCATTGTTTTAAAATGCAGGGAAATTTTGCAAGTTAGCATTATAATTAGTAGCTGGAGGGTACGGTTTTTTTTTTTGTGTGGTCGATGTGGATGGTGGGGGTCAGGCCCTCTGTCAGTTCGCTGGTTAGTTTTTATTATCCCCAGAGAGGAGAAGTGGGCATGTGTTTGGCAGGTGAAAAGGGCAGATTCTGTTTCAGAGAATTAACGATGATCCCCATGGTCATCCCGTTCCTTTAATAATCCTTTACTTCATCAGCTGGAAATCCACCATGGTTCTATATACTCCTCTTTGCGTGGGAACTGGTTACTGGCTTGTTCCAAGAAGTATGCCGCAGAGCTTTTCAATTAACCACTACGTTGAAAATTATTTGCAGGTGTTCAGCGTTTCACCATAATTGTGATAACGTTTGTTTGTGCCTCCTGAAACCCAAGAAGCCTGCGTCGGACATAACTATGCTGAGTCGTAGCTGACTTGGTTTTGCCTATTTTTGTTAGTGGAGACTGACAAGAATCCATTCTTCTAAGTATCATCTCACCATCATTTTTCCATTGTTTAAAAATGCAGGAATGTTTTGCAAGTTAGCATTATAATTAGTAGCTGGAGGCTATGGTGTTTTTTTTTTTTTTTTTTCCTGTGGGGTCGGTGTGGATGTGTTGGTAAGGCCCTCTGTCAGTTCGCTGGTTTGTTTTTATTATTCCCAGAGAGGAGAAGTGGGTATTAGTATGGCAGGTGAAAACTGCGGATCTGTTTCAGAGAATTAAACAGAATCCGCATGGTAATCCCGTTCCTTTAAGTATCCTTTGCTTCATGAGCTGGGAATCCACCATGGTTCTATATACTTCTCTATGCGTGGGCACAGGAATCTGGCTTGTTCCAAGAAGTATGCCTCAGAGCTTTTCAATGAACCAGTATGTTTAAAATCCTTTGCAGGTTTTCAGCGTTTCACCATAATTGTGATAACGTGTGTATGTGCCTACTGAAACCAAATATGGCTGCTACGGACATAACTATGCTGAGGCGTAGCTGACTTGGTGTTGCCTATTTTTGTCAGTGGAGACTGACAAGAAGCCATTCTTCTAAGTATCATCCCACCATCATTTCTCCATTCTTTAAAAATGCAGGGAAATTTTGCAAATTGGCATTATAATTAGTAGCTGGAGGGTACTTTTTTGTTTTGTGGGGTCGGTCAGGATGGGTGTTCAGGCCCTCTGTGAGATCGCTGGTTTGTTTTTATTATCCCCAGAGAAGAGTAGTGGGCATGTGTTTGGCAGGTGAAAAGTGCGGATTCTGTTTCAGAGAATTAAACAGGATCCGCATGGTCATCTCATTCCTTTAAGAATCCTTTGCTTCATCAGCTGGGATTCCAACATGTTTCTATATACTCCTCTATGCGTGGGCACAGGTACCTGGCTTGTTCCAAGAAGTATGCTGGAGAGTTTTCAAATTAACCAGTACGTTGAAAATTATTTGCAGGTGTTCAGCGTTTCACCATAATTTTGATAACGTTTGTATGTCCCTCCTGAAACCCAAGAAGGCTGCGACGGACATAACTATGCTGAGGAGTAGCTGACTTGGTGTTGCCTATTTTTGTTAGTGGAGACAGACAAGAAGCCATTCTTCTAAGTATGATCCCACCACCATTTTTCCATTGTTTTAAAATGCAGGGAAATTTTGCAAGTTAGCATTATAATTAGTAGCTGGAGGGTACGGTTTTTTTTTTTGTGTGGTCGATGTGGATGGTGGGGGTCAGGCCCTCTGTCAGTTCGCTGGTTAGTTTTTATTATCCCCAGAGAGGAGAAGTGGGCATGTGTTTGGCAGGTGAAAAGGGCAGATTCTGTTTCAGAGAATTAACGATGATCCCCATGGTCATCCCGTTCCTTTAATAATCCTTTACTTCATCAGCTGGAAATCCACCATGGTTCTATATACTCCTCTTTGCGTGGGAACTGGTTACTGGCTTGTTCCAAGAAGTATGCCGCAGAGCTTTTCAATTAACCACTACGTTGAAAATTATTTGCAGGTGTTCAGCGTTTCACCATAATTGTGATAACGTTTGTTTGTGCCTCCTGAAACCCAAGAAGCCTGCGTCGGACATAACTATGCTGAGTCGTAGCTGACTTGGTTTTGCCTATTTTTGTTAGTGGAGACTGACAAGAATCCATTCTTCTAAGTATCATCTCACCATCATTTTTCCATTGTTTAAAAATGCAGGAATGTTTTGCAAGTTAGCATTATAATTAGTAGCTGGAGGCTATGGTGTTTTTTTTTTTTTTTTTTCCTGTGGGGTCGGTGTGGATGTGTTGGTAAGGCCCTCTGTCAGTTCGCTGGTTTGTTTTTATTATTCCCAGAGAGGAGAAGTGGGTATTAGTATGGCAGGTGAAAACTGCGGATCTGTTTCAGAGAATTAAACAGAATCCGCATGGTAATCCCGTTCCTTTAAGTATCCTTTGCTTCATGAGCTGGGAATCCACCATGGTTCTATATACTTCTCTATGCGTGGGCACAGGAATCTGGCTTGTTCCAAGAAGTATGCCTCAGAGCTTTTCAATGAACCAGTATGTTTAAAATCCTTTGCAGGTTTTCAGCGTTTCACCATAATTGTGATAACGTGTGTATGTGCCTACTGAAACCAAATATGGCTGCTACGGACATAACTATGCTGAGGCGTAGCTGACTTGGTGTTGCCTATTTTTGTCAGTGGAGACTGACAAGAAGCCATTCTTCTAAGTATCATCCCACCATCATTTCTCCATTGTTTAAAAATGCAGGGAAATTTTGCAAATTGGCATTATAATTAGTAGCTGGAGGGTACTTTTTTGTTTTGTGGGGTCGGTCAGGATGGGTGTTCAGGCCCTCTGTCAGATCGCTGGTTTGTTTTTATTATCCCCAGAGAAGAGTAGTGGGCATGTGTTTGGCAGGTGAAAAGTGCGGATTCTGTTTCAGAGAATTAAACAGGATCCGCATGGTCATCTCATTCCTTTAAGAATCCTTTGCTTCATCAGCTGGGATTCCAACATGTTTCTATATACTCCTCTATGCGTGGGCACAGGTACCTGGCTTGTTCCAAGAAGTATGCTGGAGAGTTTTCAAATTAACCAGTACGTTGAAAATTATTTGCAGGTGTTCAGCGTTTCACCATAATTTTGATAACGTTTGTATGTCCCTCCTGAAACCCAAGAAGGCTGCGACGGACATAACTATGCTGAGGAGTAGCTGACTTGGTGTTGCCTATTTTTGTTAGTGGAGACAGACAAGAAGCCATTCTTCTAAGTATGATCCCACCACCATTTTTCCATTGTTTTAAAATGCAGGGAAATTTTGCAAGTTAGCATTATAATTAGTAGCTGGAGGGTACGGTTTTTTTTTTTGTGTGGTCGATGTGGATGGTGGGGGTCAGGCCCTCTGTCAGTTCGCTGGTTAGTTTTTATTATCCCCAGAGAGGAGAAGTGGGCATGTGTTTGGCAGGTGAAAAGGGCAGATTCTGTTTCAGAGAATTAACGATGATCCCCATGGTCATCCCGTTCCTTTAATAATCCTTTACTTCATCAGCTGGAAATCCACCATGGTTCTATATACTCCTCTTTGCGTGGGAACTGGTTACTGGCTTGTTCCAAGAAGTATGCCGCAGAGCTTTTTAATTAACCACTACGTTGAAAATTATTTGCAGGTGTTCAGCGTTTCACCATAATTGTGATAACGTGTGTTTGTGCCTCCTGAAACCCAAGAAGGCTGCGACGGACATAACTATGCTGAGGAGTAGCTGACTTGGTGTTGCCTATTTTTGTTAGTGGAGACTGACAAGAAGCCATTCTTCTAAGTATCATCCCACCACCATTTTTCCATTGTTTTAAAATGCAGGGAAATTTTGCAAGTTAGCATTATAATTAGTAGCTGGAGGGTACGGTTTTTTTTTTGTGTGTGGTCGATGTGGATGGGGGGGTCAGGCCCTCTGTCAGTTCGCTGGTTGGTTTTTATTATCCCCAGAGAGGAGAAGTGGGCATGTGTTTGGCAGGTGAAAAGGGCGGATTCTGTTTCAGAGAATTAATGATGATCCCCATGGTCATCCCGTTCCTTTAATAATCCTTTACTTCATCAGCTGGAAATCCACCGTGGTTCTATATACTCCTCTTTGCGTGGGAACAGGTAACTGGCTTGTTCCAAGAAGTATGCCGCAGAGCTTTTCAATTAAGCAGTACGTTGAAAATCTATTGCAGGTTTTCAGCGTTTCACCATAATTCTTATAACGTTTGTATGTGTCTCCTGAAACCCAATATGACTGCCACGGATATAAGTATGCTGAGGGGTAGCTGAATTCGTGTTGCCTATTTTTTTAGTGGAGCCTGACAAGAAGCCATTCTTCTAAGTATCATCCCACAATCATTTCTCCACTGTTTAAAAATGCAGGGAAATTTGGCAAATTGGCATTATAATTAGTAGCTGAGGGTACTTTTTTTTTTTGGTGGGGTCGGTCAGGATGGGTGTTGAGGCCCTCTGTCAGATCGCTGGTTTGTTTTTATTATCCCCAGAGAAGAGTAGTGGGCATGTGTTTGGCAGGTGAAAAGTGCCGATTCTGTTTCAGAGAATTAAACAGGATCTGCATGGTCATCTTATTCCTTTAAGAATCCTTTGCTTCATCAGCTGGGATTCCACCATGTTTCTATATACTCCTCTATGCGTGAGCACAGGTACCTGGCTTGTTCCAAGAAGTATGCTGGAGACTTTTCAAATTAGCCAGTACGTTGAAAATTATTTGCAGGTGTTCAGCGTTTCACCGTAATTTTGCTAACGTTTGTATGTGCCTCCTGAAACCCAAGAAGGCTGCGACGGAC
Organism: Eulemur rufifrons; assembly: GCF_041146395.1. Lineage (NCBI taxonomy): Eukaryota > Metazoa > Chordata > Mammalia > Primates > Lemuridae > Eulemur > Eulemur rufifrons. The sequence continues at coordinate 3,206,695 of NW_027182813.1, forward strand.
ATAACTATGCTGAGGAGTAGCTGACTTGGTGTTGCCTATTTTTGTTAGTGGAGACTGACAAGAAGCCATTCTTCTAAGTATCATCCCACCACCATTTTTCCATTGTTTTAAAATGCAGCAAAATTTTGCAAGTTAGCATTATAATTAGTACCTGGAGGGTACGGTTTTTTTTTGTGTGTGGTCGATGTGGATGGGGGGGTCAGGCCCTCTGTCAGTTCGCTGGTTAGTTTTTATTATCCCCAGAGAGGAGAAGTGGGCATGTGTTTGGCAGGTGAAAAGGGCGGATTCTGTTTCAGAGAATTGACGATGATCCCCATGGTCATCCCGTTCCTTTAATAATCCTTTACTTCATCAGCTGGAAGTCCACCATGGTTCTATATACTCCTCTTTGCGTGGGAACAGGTAACTGGCTTGTTCCAAGAAGTATATCGCAGAGCTTTTCAATTAACCACTACGTTGAAAATTATTTGCAGGTGTTGAGCGTTTAACCCTAACCAGAACCCCTAAAGATAACCCTGAACCCTATCCCTAACCCCAGCAGTAAACTTTAACCCTAAACCTAAGCCCAACCCGTAACCCTAATCCTATCCTTTGACCCTAAAACTAACCCCGAAACCTAACCCCTATACCTCACCCTAACTCTAACCCCAATCCTAATTCTAACCATACCCCTTCATAAAACACTAACTCCTAACCGCTAACCCTAACACTAACCAAAAACCCTAATCACTAATCCCTAACCCTAACGCTTATCCTTTACCCTAACCGTTAACCCTCACCCTAAATCTTAACACTGACCCTAACCTTAACCTTTAACTCTAAGCCTAACCCTTAAGCCTACAGTAAGGAAAACCCTTAATGCTAATGGGATCCCTTATCCCTAACCCTAACACTACAGCTAAAAATAACCCTAACCTTGGATCCTTAAACCTAACCCCTAACACTTAATTAACCCCAAACCCTAACCCTAATCCTAAGCATTCAACCTAACCCTATCTCTTAACCGTAACGCTAGCCCTTACCCTAACGCCTAGATATAACCCTAAATCTAACCTACCGCCTAATCCTAACCTTAAGCCCTAATGCTAACACTAACCCTGAACCCTAAATCTACCCGTAACCCTTAACACTAACCCTATCCGTGAACCTTAACCCTGACCATAACCATTACCTGCACCCAAGCATTTAACCCTGACCCTAACCCTAATCCTTAATGCTAACCCTAACACTAAACCCTAACCCTAAGTCCAACAGTTAACCCTAATCCTATCCCTTAACCCTAACCCTAACCCTAACCCTAATGCTAACCCCTAAACGTAACCCTAACCGTGACCAGTAAACCTAACCCTAACCTCTAACACAAACCATAGCACATAACTCTAACCCTAAAACTAACCCTAACCTTAACCGTAAACCCTAACTCTTAACCTTAACCCTAAGCGTTAACTCTCACGCTAACCTTTAATCCTAACCCTAATCCTAATCTTCAACCCTAAACCTAACACTTAACCCTAACCCTGTACCAAACCCTAACCCCTCATCTTAACACTAACCGTAAACCACCAACCCTAAAGCAAACTGTAACCGTTAAACCTAAGAGTAACCTTTAACCCTAACCCTATTCCCTAACCCTAAGCCCTCACCCTAACACTAAACTTCATCCTTAACCCTAACCAGAATCCTAACCCTAAATCTAATTCTCAGACTTCTTGCTTTCTTAGAGTTTGGAAAGCCTGCAATCCTCCCATGCCATGCGTGAAAGGGGGCTCTACCACTGTGTCCTGCATGAAACCCACGGGCCCATACCCAGAGTATGATAGAGTGGGTTCCCGGGTACAATCCCTGCCCCCTAAACTCCCCCCGCCCGCCTAATGCAGACAGGGCTCGTGCGCTAAGCATAAACAATACCTTTAACAGATAACCCTAACCCTAAACATAACACCCAACCCTGTTCCTATTTCTCCCCTTAACAAGTAAACCTCACCGTGCGCCTAACTTTAACCTCTTATCCTAACGTTAATGCATAACCCATTTCCTGAGAACAACCCCTATCCCATAATTCTAACCCTATCTCCTAGTCATCACTGTGACATCTAATCCCTAACCCTTATTCTAACCCGCTAACCCTAACCGTAACCCTACCTACAACCCTAACACTGACAGTAACCCTTACTTCTAACCCCAACGCTATGCCTATCAAAAACCCTAACCCTTGACCCTAACCCTTCAACCTAACCCCTAAGCCTTACCCTAACCCTTAACCCTAATCCTAATCCTAACCATTAAACCTAACCCTAGCTCTTAAAGCTGACCCTAAACCTTACCCTCACAACTAGACCTAACCCTGACGCTAACCTAACACCTAACGCTAACCAGAACCCCTAAAGCTAACCCTGAACCCTATCCCTAACCCTAGCAGTAAACTTTAACCCTAAACCTAAGCCCAACCTGTAACCCTAATCCTATCCTTTTACCCTAAAACTAACCCCTAAACCTAACCCCTATACCTCACCCTAACTCTAACCCCAATCCTAATTCTAACCATACCCCTTCATAAAACACTAACTCCTAACCGCTAACCCTAACACTAACCAAAAACCCTAATCACTAATCCCTAACCCTAATGCTTAACCTTTACCCTAACCGTTAACCCTCACCCTAAATCTTAACACTGACCCTAACCTTAACCTTTAACTCTAAGCCTAACCCTTAACCCTACAGTAAGGATGACCCTTAATGCTAATGGGATCCCTTATCCCTAACCCTAACACTACAGCTAAAAATAACCCTAACCTTGGATCCTTAAACCTAACCCCTAACACTTACTTTAACCCCAAACCCTAACCCTAATCCTAAGCATTAAACCTAACCCTATCTCTTAACCCTAACGCTAGCCCTTACCCTAACGCCTAGATCTAACCCTAAATCTAACCTACCGCCTAATCCTAACCTTAAGCCCTAATGCTAACACTAACCCAGAACCCTAAACCTACCCGTAACCCTTAACACTAACCCTATCCGTGAACCTAAAACCTGACCCTAACCATTACCCGCACCCAAGCATTTAACCCTGACTCTAACCCTAATCCTTAATGATAAACTTAACACTAAACCCTAACCCTAAGCCCAACACTTAACCCTAATCCTATCCCTTAACCCTAACCCTAACCCTAATGCTACCCCCTAAACGTAACCCTAACCGTGACCAGTAAACCTAACCCTAACCTCTAACACAAACCATAGCACATAACTCTAACCCTAAAACTAACCCTAACCCTAACCCTAAACCCTAACCCTTAACCTTAACCCTAAGCGTTAACTCTCACGCTAACCTTTAATCCTAACCCTAATCCTAATCTTCAACCCTAAACCTAACACTTAACCCTAACCCTGTACCAAACCCTAACCCCTCATCTTAACCCTAACCGTAAACCTCAACCCTAAACCAAAGTGTAGCCGTTAAACCTAAGAGTAACCTTTAACCCTAACCCTAATGCCTCACCCTAACACTAAACTTCATCCTTAACCCTAACCATAATCCTAACCCTAAATCTAATTCTCAGACTTCTTGCTTTCTTAGAGTTTAGAAAGCCTGCAATCCTCCCATGCCATGTGTGAAAGGAGGCTCTACCACTGTGTCCTGCATGAAACCCACGGGCCCATACCCAGAGTATGATAGAGTGGGTTCCCGGGTACAATCCCAGCCCGCTAAACTCCCCCCGCCCGCCTAATGCAGACAGGGCCCGTGCGCTAAGCATAAACAATACCTTTAACAGATAACCCTAACCCTGAACATAACACCCAACCCTGTTCCTATTTCTCCCCTTAACACGTAAACCTCACCGTGCGCCTAACTTTAAACTCTTATCCTAACGTTAATGCATAACCCATTTCCTGAGAACAACCCCTATCCCATAATTCTAACCCTATCTCCTAGTCATCACTGTGACACCTAATCCCTAACCCTAATTCTAAACCGCTAACCCTAACCGTAACCCTACCTACAACCCTAACACTGACAGTAAACCTTACTTCTAACCCCAACGCTATGCCTAACAAAAACCCTAACCCTTGACCCTAACCCTTCACCCTAACCCCTAAGCCTTACCCTAACCCTTAACCCTAATCCTAATCCTAACCATTAAACCTAACCCTAGCTCTTAACGCTAACCCTAAACCTTACCCTCACGACTAGACCTAACCCTGACACTAACCTGACACCTAATCCCAACCAGAACCCCTAAAGCTAACCCTGAACCCTATCCCTAACCCTAGCAGTAAATTTTAACCCTAAACCTAAGCCCAACCCGTAACCCTAATCCTATCCTTTTACCCTAAAACTAACCCCTAAACCTAACACCTATACCTCACCCTAACTCTAACCCCAATCCTAATTCTAACCATACCCCTTCATAAAACACGAACTCCTAACCGCTAACCCTAACACTAACCAAAAACCCTAATCACTAATCCCTAACCCTAACGCTTAACCTTTACCCTGACCGTAAACCCTCACCCTAAATCTTAACACTGACCCTAACCTTAAGCTTTAACTCTAAGCCTAACCCTTAACCCTACAGTAAGGAAGAGCCTTAATGCTAATGGGATCCCTTATCCCTAACCCTAACACTACAGCTAAAAATAACCCTAACCTTTGATCCTTAAACCTAACCCCTAACACTTACTTTAACCCCAAACCCTAACCCTAATCCTAAGCATTAAACCTAAACCTATCTCTTAACCCTAACGCTAGCCCTTACCCTAACGCCTAGATCTATCCCTAAATCTAACCTACCGCCTAATCCTAAACTTAAGCCCTAATGCTAACACTAACCCTGAAACCTAAACCTACCCGTAACCCTTAACACTAACCCTATCCGTGAACCTTAACCCTGACCCTAACCATTACCCGCACCCAAGCATTTAACCCTGACCCTAACCCTAATCCTTTATGATAACACTAACACTAAACCCTAACCCTAACCCCAACACTTAACCCTAATCCTATCCCTTAACCCTAACCCTAAACCTAATGCTACTCCCTAAACGTAACCCGAACCGTGACCAGTAAACCTAACCCTAACCTCTAACACAAACCCTAGCACATAACTCTAACCCTAAAACTAACCCTAACCCTAACCCTAACACCTAACTATTAACCTTAACCCTAAGCGTTAACTCTCACGCTAACCTTTAATCCTAACCCTAATCCTAATCTTCAACCCTAAACCTAACACTTAACCCTAACCCTGTACCAAACCCTAACCCCTCATCTTAAACCTAACCTTAAACCTCAACCCTAAACCAAAGTGTAACCGTTAAATCTAAGAGTAACCTTTAACCCTAACCCTAATCCCTAACCCTAAGCCCTCACCCTAACACTAAACTTCATCCTTAACCCTAACCATAACCCTAACCCTAAATCTAATTCTGAGACTTCTTGCTTTCTTAGAGTTTAGAAAGCCTGCAATCCTCCCATGCCATGCGTGAAAGGAGGCTCTGCCACAGTGTCCTGCATGAAACCCAGAGGCGCATACACTGCGTGCGGTAGAGTGGGTTCCCAGCGACCATCACAGACACCTAACTTTGCCTCCTAGGGCATACAGGGCCCGTGCCCTAAGCATAAACCCTACCCCTCACCCATAAGCCTAACCCACAACATAACACCTAACCCTGACCCTACTGCTCACCTTAACAGGTAAACCTCACCATAACCCTAACTTTAACCCCATATCTTAACGTTAATGCATGACACCCTGAGAACAAGCCCTATACCGTCATTATAACCCTACCTCCTAGCTATAACCGTAACACCTAATCCCTATTTCTGAAACGCCAACCCTAACCTTAACCCGACCAACAACACTAACACTAACCCTAACCCCTTACCCTAACCCTACGCCTAAAAGTAACCCTAACCGTTGATCCTTCGTCATAACCCCTAACCTTAACCCTAACCCTTAACCCTATTCCCAATCCTAACCATTAAACAGAACCCTAACTCTTAACCCTAACCCTAACCTTTACCCTAATGCCTAGAGATCTAACCCCAACACTGACCTACAGTTAACACTAACCCCAACCCCTAATGCTAACCTTAAACCTGAACCAAGCTCCTAACCCTTAACCCTAACACTATCCCTAACCCCTAAGCCTAACCCCAACTGTTAACCCTCTAACCCTCACCCTGAATCCTAACCCTATCCCTTAACCCTAACCGCTAACCCTAACGCTAACTCCAACCCTAAACCTTACCCTGGCCCCCTAACCCAGACTTAACACCTTACCCCTAACACTAACTCTAACCCTAACCACTAATCCCTAGCACCTAACCCTGACTCGAAACGTAACCCCTAACACGAAAAACCCTAACCCCAACCCCAACCCTAATTCTCACACTACTTCCATTCCCAGAGTGAAGCAAGCCTACAATACAGCCATGCCATGTGTGAGATGAGGCTCCGCCTGAGTCCTGCATGGAGGTCCTCTCCCAAGGCCCAGGGAATGATGTTGTGCTTTCGTGGTGACCCCGACCGCACCCCTCTCACCGTAGATTAACCAGGTCCTGTGCCCTTAAACTGACCGCTAAAGCTAAGCCCTACCACCAACGCTAACCCCTGACCCTGAACCTAAGCCTCGAGCCTAAAGCCCAACATTAACTCTAGACCCTTACCCTAAACCTAATCCCTAACCCTAATGCTAACCCCTAAACCCATCCCTAACCGTGAACAGTAATCCTAACCCTAACCCCTAACACAAACCATAGCACATAACTCTAACCCTAAATCTAACCCTAAGCCTAACCGTAAACCCTAACTCTTAACCTTAACCCTAAGCGTTAACTCTCACGCTAACCTTTAATCCTAACCCTAATCCTAATCTTCAACCCTAAACCTAACACTTAACCCTAAACGTCTACCAAACCCTAACCCCTCATCTTAACCCTAACCGTAAACCTCAACCCTAAACCAAAGTGTAACCGTTAAACCTAAGAGTAACCTTTAACCCTAACCCTAATACCTAACCCTAAGGCCTCACCCTAACACTAAACTTCATCCTTAACCCTAACCATAATCCTAACCCTAAATCTAATTCTCAGACTTCTTGCTTTCTTAGAGTTTAGAAAGCCTGCAATCCTCCCATGCCATGCGTGAAAGGAGGCTCTACCACTGTGTCCTGCATGAAACCCACGGGCCCATACCCAGAGTATGATAGAGTGGGTTCCCGGGTACAATCCCAGCCCCCTAAACTCCCCCCGCCCGCCCAATGCAGACAGGGCCCGTGCGCTAAGCATAAACAATACCTTTAACAGATAACCCTAACCCTGAACATAACACCCAACCCTGTTCCTATTTCTCCCCTTAACACGTAAACCTCACCGTGCGCCTAACTTTAACCTCTTATCCTAACGTTAATGCATAACCCATTTCCTGAGAACAACCCCTATCCCATAATTCTAACCCTATCTCCTAGTCATCACTGTGACACCTAATCCCTAACCCTAATTCTAAACCGCTAACCCTAACCGTAACCCTACCTACAACCCTAACACTGACAGTAACCCTTACTTCTAACCCCAACGCTATGCCTAACAAAAACCCCAACCCTTGACCCTAACCCTTCACCCTAACCCCTAAGCCTTACCCTAACCCTTAACCTTAATCCTAATCCTAACCATTAAACCTAACCCTAGCTCTTAAAGTTAACCCTAAACCTTACCCTCACGACCAGACCTAATCCTGACACTAACATAACACCTAACCCTAACCAGAACCCCTAAAGCTAACCCTGAACCCTATCCCTAACCCTAGCAGTAAACTTTAACCCTAAACCTAAGCCCAACCCGTAACCCTAATCCTATCCTTTTACCCTAAACCTAACCCCTAAACCTAACACCTATACCTCACCCTAACTCTAACCCCAATCCTAATTCTAACCATACCCCTTCATAAAACACTAACTCCTAACCGCTAACCCTAACACTAACCAAAAACCCTAATCACTAATCCCTAACCCTAACGATTAACCTTTACCCTAACCGTTAACCCTCACCCTAAATCTTAACACTCACCCTAAACTTAACCTTTAACTCTAAGCCTAAATATTAACCCTACAGTATGGCAGACCCTTAAGGCTAATGGGATCCCTTATCCCTAACCCTAACACTACAGCTAAAAATAACCCTAACCTTGGATCCTTAAACCTAACCCCTAACACTTACTTTAACCCCAAACCCTAACCCTACTCCTAAGGAATAAACCTAACCCTATCTCTTAACCCTAACGCTAGCCCTTACACTAACGCCTAGATCTAACCCTAAATCTAACCTACCGCCTAATCCTAACCTTAAGCCCTAATGCTAACACTAACCCTGAACCCTAAACCTACCCGTAACTTAACGCTAACCCTATCCGTGAACCTTAACCCTGACCCTAATCATTACCCGCACCCAAGCATTTAACCCTGACCCTAACCCTAATCCTTAATGCTCACCCTAACACTAAACCCTAACCCTAATCCCAACACTTAACCCTAATCCTATCCCTTAACCCTAACCCTAACTCTAATGCTACTCCCTAAACGTAACCCTAACCGTGACCAGTAAACCTAACCCTAACCTCTAACACAAACCATAGCACATAACTCTAACCCTAAAACTAACCCTAAGCCTAACCCTAACCCTCAACCCTAACTCTTAACCTTAACACTAAGCGTTAACTCTCACGCTAACCTTTAATCCTAACCCTAATCCTAATCTTCAAACCTAAACCTAACACTTAACCCTAACCCTGTACCAAACCCTAACCTCTCATCTTAACCCTAACCGTAAACCTCAACCCTAAACCAAAGTGTAGCCGTTAAACCTAAGAGTAACCTTTAACCATAACCCTAATCCCTAAGCCTAAGCCCTCACCCTAACTCTAAACTTCATCCTTAACCCTAACCATAATCCTAAACCTAAATCTAATTCTCAGACTTCTTGCTTTCCTAGAGTTTAGAAAGCCTGCAATCCTCCATGCCATGCGTGAGAGGAGGCTCTACCACTGTGTCCTGCATGAAACCCATGGGCCCATACCCAGAGTATGATAGAGTGGGTTCCCGGGTACAATCCCAGCCCCCTATACTCCCCCCGCTCGTCTAATGCAGACAGGGCCCGTGCGCTAAGCATAAACAATACCTTTAACAGATAACCCTAACCCTGAACATAACACCCAACCCTGTTCCTATTTCTCCCCTTAACACGTAAACCTCACCGTGCGCCTAACTTTAACCTCTTATCCTAACGTTAATGCATAACCCATTCCCTGAGAACAACCCCTATCCCATAATTCTAACCCTATCTCCTAGTCATCACTGTGACACCTAATCCCTAACCCTAATTCTAAACCGCTAACCCTAACCGTAACCCTACCTACAACCCTAACACTGACAGTAACCCTTACTTCTAACCCCAACGCTATGACTAACAAAAACCCTAACCCTTGACCCTAACCCTTCACCCTAACCCCTAAGCCTTACCCGAACCCTTAACCCTAATCCTAATCCTAACCATTAAACCTAACCCTAGCTCTTAATGCTAACCCTAAACCTTACCCTCACGACTAGACCTAACCCTGACACTAACCTAACACCTAACCCTAACCAGAACCCCTAAAGCTAACCCTGAACCCTATCCCTAACCCAAGCAGTAAACTTTAACCCTAAACCTAAGCCCAACCCGTAACCCTAATCCTATCCTTTTACCCTAAAACTATCCCCTAAACCTAACCCCTATACCTCACCCTAACTCTAACCCCAATCCTAATTCTAACCATACCCCTTCATAAAACACTAACTCCTAACCGCTAACCCTAACACTAACCAAAAACCCTAATCACTAATCCCTAACCCTAACGCTTAACCTTTACCCTAACCGTTAACCTTCACCCTAAATCTTAACACTGACCCTAACCTTAACCTTTAACTCTAAGCCTAAGCCTTAACCCTACAGTAAGGAAGACCCTTAATGCTAATGGGATCCCTTATCCCTAACCCTAACACTACAGCTAAAAATAACCCTAACCTTGGATCCTTAAACCTAACCCCTAACACTTACTTTAACCCCAAACCCTAACCCTAATCCTAAGCATTAAACCTAACTCTATCTCTTAACCCTAAAGCTAGCCCTTACCCTAACGCCTAGATCTAACCCTAAATCTAACCTACCGCCTAATCCTAACCTTAAGCACTAATGCTAACACTAACCCTGAACCCTAACCCTACCTGTAACCCTTAACACTAACCCTATCCGTGAACCTTAACCCTGACCCTAACCATTACCCGCACCCAAGCATTTAACCCTGACCCTAACCCTAATCCTTAATGCTAAACCTAACACTAAACCCTAACCCTAAGGCCAACACTTATCCCTAATCCTATCCCTTAACCCTAACCCTAACCCTAATGCTACCCCCTAAACGTAACCCTAACCGTGACCAGTAAACCTAACCCTAACCTCTAACACAAACCATGGCACAAAACTCTAACCCTAAAACTAACCCTAACCCTAAACCTAACCTTAAACCCTAACTCTTAACCTTAACATTAAGCGTTAACTCTCACGCTATCCTTTAATCCTAACCCTAATCCTAATCTTCAACCCTAAACCCAGCACTTAACCCTAACCCTGTACCAAACCCTAACCCCTCATCTTAACCCTAACCGTAAACCCCAACCCTAAACCAAAGTGTAACCGTTAAACCTAAGAGTAACCTTTAACCCTAACCCTAATCCCTAACCCTAAGCCCTCACCCTAACACTAAACTTCATCCTTAACCCTAACCAGAATCCTAACCCTAAATCTAATTCTCAGACTTTTTGCATTCTTAGAGTTTAGAAAGCCTGCAATCCTCCCATGCCATGCGTGAAAGGAGGCTCTACCACTGTGTCCTGCATGAAACCCACGGGCCCATACCCAGAGTATGATAGAGTGGGTTCCCGGATACAATCCCAGCCCCCTAAACTCCCCCCGCCCGCCTAATGCAGACAGGGCCCATGCGCTAAGCATAAACAATACCTTTAACAGATAACCCTAACCCTGAACATAACACCCAACCCTGTTCCTATTTCTCCCCTTAACACGTAAACCTCACCGTGCGCCTAACTTTAAACTCTTATCCTAACGTTAATGCATAACCCATTTCCTGAGAACAACCCCTATCCCATATTTCTAACCCTATCTCCTAGTCATCACTGTGACACCTAATCCCTAACCCTAATTCTAAACCGCTAACCCTAACCGTAACCCTACCTACAACCCTAACACTGACAGTAACCCTTACTTCTAACCCCAACGCTATGACTAACAAAAACCCTAACCCTTGACCCTAACCCTTCACCCTAACCCCTAAGCCTTACCCTAACCCTTAACCCTAATCCTAATCCTAACCATTAAACCTAACCCTAGCTCTTAAAGCTAACCCTAAACCTTACCCTCACGACTAGACCTAACCCTGACACTAACCTAACACCTAACCCTAACCAGAACCCCTAAATCTAACCCTGAACCCTATCCCTAACTCCAGCAGGAAACTTTAACCCTAAACCTAAGCCCAACCTGTAACCCTAATCCTATCCTTTTACCCTAAAACTAACCCCTAAACCTAACCCCTATACCTCACCCTAACTCTAACCCCAATCCTAATTCTAACCATACCCCTTCATAAAACACTAACTCCTAACCGCTAACCCTAACACTAACCAAAAACCCTAATCACTAATCCCTAACCCTAACGCTTAACCTTTACCCTGACCGTTAACCCTCACCCTAAATCTTAACACTGACCCTAACCTTAACCTTTAACTCTAAGCCTAACCCTTAACCCTACAGGAAGGAAGACCCTTAATGCTAATGGGATCCCTTATCCCTAACCCTAACACTACAGCTAAAAATAACCCTAACCTTGGATCCTTAAACCTAACCCCTAACACTTACTTTAACCCCAAACCCTAACCCTTATCCTAAGCATTAAACCTAACCCTATCTCTTAACCCTAACGCTAGCCCTTACCCTAACGCCTAGATCTAACCCTAAATCTAACCTACCGCCTACTCCTAACCTTAAGCCCTAATGCTAACACTAACCATGAACCCTAAACCTACCCGTAACCCTTAACACTAACCCTATCCGTGAACCTTAACCCTGACCCTAACCACTACCCGCACCCAAGCATTTAACCCTGACCCTAACCCTAATCCTTAATGCTAACCTTAACACTAAACCCTAATCCTAAGCCCAACACTTAACCTTAATCCTATCCCTTAACCCTAACCCTAACCCTAATGCTACCCCCTAAACGTAACCCTAACCGTGACCAGTAAACCTAACCCTAACCTCTAACACAAACCATAGCACATAACTCTAAACCTAAAACTAACCCTAACCCTAACTCTAAAACCTAACTCTTAACCTTAACCCTAAGCGTTAACTCTCACGCTAACCTTTAATCCTAACCCTAATCCTAATCTTCAAACCTAAACCTAACACTTAACCCTAACCCTGTACCAAACCCTAACCTCTCATCTTAACCCTAACCGTAAACCTCAACCCTAAACCAAAGTGTAACCGTTAAACCTAAGAGTAACCTTTAACCTTAACCCTAATCCCTAATCCTAAGCCCTCACCCTAACACTAAACTTCATCCTTAACCCTAACCATAATCCTAACCCTAAATCTAATTCTCAGACTTCTTGCTTTCTTAGAGTTTAGAAAGCCTGCAATCCTCCCGTGCCATGCGTGAAAGGAGGCTCTACCACTGTGTCCTGCATGAAACCCATGGGCCCATACCCAGAGTATGATAGAGTGGGTTCCCGGGTACAATCCCAGCCCCCTATACTCCCCCCGCTCGCCTAATGCAGACAGGGCCCGTGCGCTAAGCATAAACAATACCTTTAACAGATAACCCTAACCCTGAACATAACACCCAACCCTGTTCCTATTTCTCCCCTTAACACGTAAACCTCACCGTGCGCCTAACTTTAACCTCTTATCCTAACGTTAATGCATAACCCATTTCCTGAGAACAACCCCTATCCCATAATTCTAACCCTATCTCCTAGTCATCACTGTGACACCTAATCCCTAACCCTAATTCTAAACCGCTAACCCTAACCGTAACCCTACCTACAACCCTAACACTGACAGTAACCCTTACTTCTAACCCCAACGCTATGCCTAACAAAAACCCTAACCCTTGACCCTAACCCTTCACCCTAACCCCTAAGCCTTACCCGAACCCTTAACCCTAATCCTAATCCTAACCATTAAACCTAACCCTAGCTCTTAATGCTAACCCTAAACCTTACCCTCACGACTAGACCTAACCCTGACACTAACCTAACACCTAACCCTAACCAGAACCCCTAAAGCTAACCCTGAACCCTATCCCTAACTCCAGCAGGAAACTTTAACCCTAAACCTAAGCCCAACCCGTAACCCTAATCCTATCCTTTTACCCTAAAACTAACCCCTAAACCTAACCCCTATACCTCACCCTAACTCTAACCCCAATCCTAATTCTAACCATACCCCTTCATAAAACACTAACTCCTAACCGCTAACCCTAACACTAACCAAAAACCCTAATCACTAATCCCTAACCCTAACGCTTAACCTTTACCCTAACCGTTAACCTTCACCCTAAATCTTAACACTGACCCTAACCTTAACCTTTAACTCTAAGCCTAAGCCTTAACCCTACAGTAAGGAAGACCCTTAATGCTAATGGGATCCCTTATCCCTAACCCTAACACTACAGCTAAAAATAACCCTAACCTTGGATCCTTAAACCTAACCCCTAACACTTACTTTAACCCCAAACCCTAACCCTAATCCTAAGCATTAAACCTAACTCTATCTCTTAACCCTAAAGCTAGCCCTTACCCTAACGCCTAGATCTAACCCTAAATCTAACCTACCGCCTAATCCTAACCTTAAGCCCTAATGCTAACACTAACCCTGAACCCTAACCCTACCCGTAACCCTTAACACTAACCCTATCCGTGAACCTTAACCCTGACCCTAACAATTACCCGCACCCAAGCATTTAACCCTGATTCTAACCCTAATCCTTAATGCTAACCTTAACACAAAACCCTAACCCTAAGCCCAACACTTAACCCTAATCCTATCCCTTAACCCTAAGCCTAACCATAACCCTAATGCTAACCCCTAAACCTAACCCTAACCGTGACCAGTAAACCTAACCCTAACCTCTAACACAAACCATAGCACATAACTCTAACCCTAAAACTAACCCTAAACCTAACCCTAAACCCTAAATATTAACCTTAACCCTAAGCGTTAACTCTCACGCTAACCTTTAATCCTAACCCTAATCCTAATCTTCAACCCTAAACCTAACACTTAACCCTAACCCTGTACCAAACCCTAACCCCTCATCTTAACCCTAACCATAAACCTCAACCCTAAACCAAAGTGTAACCGTTAAACCTAAGAGTAACCTTTAACCCTAACCCTAAGCCCTAACCCTAAGCCCTCACCCGAACACTAAACTTCATCCTTAACCCTAACTATAATCCTAACCCTAAATCTAATTTTCAGACTTCTTGCTTTCTTAGAGTTTAGAAAGCCTGCAATCCTCCCATGCCATGCGTGAAAGGAGGCTCTACCACTGTGTCCTGCATGAAACCCACGGGCCCATACCCAGAGTATGATAGAGTGGGTTCCCGGGTACAATCCCAGCCCCCTAAACTCCCCCCGCCCGCCTAATGCAGACAGGGCCCGTGCGCTAAGCATAAACAATACCTTTAACAGATAACCCTAACCCTGAACATAACACCCAACCCTGTTCCTATTTCTCCCCTTAACACGTAAACCTCACCGTGCGCCTAACTTTAACCTCTTATCCTAACGTTAATGCATAACCCATTTCCTGAGAACAACCCCTATCCCATAATTCTAACCCTATCTCCTAGTCATCACTGTGACACCTAATCCCTAACCCTAATTCTAAACCGCTAACCCTAACCGTAACCCTACCTACAACCCTAACACTGACAGTAACCCTTACTTCTAACCCCAACGCTATGCCTAACAAAAACCCTACCCCTTGACCCTAACCCTTCAACCTAACCGCTAAGCCTTACCCTAACCCTTTACCCTAATCCTATTCCTAAACTTTAAACCTAACCCTAGCTCTTAAAGCTAACCCTAAACCTTACCCTCACGACTAGACCTAACCCTGACACTAACCTAACACCTAACCCTAACCAGAACCCCTAAAGCTAACCCTGAACCCTATCCCTAACCCTAGCAGTAAACTTTAACCCTAAACCTAAGCCCAACCCGTAACCCTAATCCTATCCTTTTACCCTAAAACTAACCCCTAAACCTAACCCCTATACCTCACCCTAACTCTAACCCCAATCCTAATTCTAACCATACCCCTTCATAAAACACTAACTCCTAACCGCTAACCCTAACATTAACCAAAAACCCTAATCACTAATCCCTAACCCTAACGCTTAACCTTTACCCTAACCGTTAACCCTCACCCTAAATCTTAACACTGACCCTAACCTTAACCTTTAACTCTAAGCCTAACCCTTAACCCTACAGTAAGGAAGACCCTTAATGCTAATGGGATCCCTTATCCCTAACCCTAACACTACAGCTAAAAATAACCCTAACCTTGGATCCTTAAACCTAACCCCTAACACTTACTTTAACCCCAAACCCTAACCCTAATCCTAAGCATTAAACCTAACCCTATCTCTTAACCCTAACGCTAGCCCTTACCCTAACGCCTAGATCTAACCCTAAATCTAACCTACCGCCTAATCCTAACCTTAAGCCCTAATGTTAACACTAACCCTGAACCCTAAACCTACCCGTAACCCTTAACACTAACCCTATCCGTGAACCTAAACCCTGACCCTAACCATTACCCGCACCCAAACATTTAACCCTGACCCTAACCCTAATCCTTAATGCTAACCCTAACACTAAAACCTAACCCTAAGCCCAACACTTATCTCTAATCCTATCCATTAAACCTAACCCTAACCCTAATGCTACCCCCTAAACGTAACCCTAACCGTGACCAGTAAACCTAACCCTAACCTCTAACACAAACCATAGCACATAACTCTAACCCTAAAACTAACCCTAACCCTAACCCTAACCCTAAACCCTAACTCTTAACCTTAACCCTAAGCGTTAACTCTCACGCTAACCTTTAATCCTAACCCTAATCCTAATCTTCAACCCCAAACCTAACTCTTAACCCTAACCCTGTACCAAACACTAACCCCTCATCTTAACCCTAACCGTAAACCTCAACCCTAAACCAAAGTGTAACCGTTAAACCTAAGAGTAACCTTTAACCCTAACCCTAATCCCTAACCCTAAGCCCTCACCCTAACACGAAACTTCATCCTTAACCCTAACCAGAATCCTAACCCTAAATCTAATTCTCAGACTTCTTGCTTCCTTAGAGTTTAGAAAGCCTGCAATCCTCCCATGCCACGCGAGAAAGGAAGCTCTACCACTGTGTCCTGCATGAAACCCACGGGCCCATACCCAGAGTAGGATAGAGTGGGTTCCTGGGTACAATCCCAGCCCCCTAAACTCCCCCCGCCCGCCTAATGCAGACAGGGCACGTGCGCTAAGCATAAACAATACCTTTAACAGATAACCCTAACCCTGAACATAACACCCAACCCTGTTCCTATTTCTCCCCTTAACACGTAAACCTCACCGTGCGCCTAACTTTAACCTCTTATCCTAACGTTAATTCATAACCCATTTCCTGAGAACAACCCCTATCCCTTAATTCTAACCCTATCTCCTAGTCATCACGGTGACACGTAATCCCTAACCCTAATTCTAAACCGCTAACCCTAACCGTAACCCTACCTACAACCCTAACACTGACAGTAACCCTTATTTCTAACCCCAACACTATGCCTAACAAAAACCCTAACCCTTGACCCTAACCCTTCACCCTAACCGCTAAGCCTTACCCTAACCCTTAACCCTAATCATAATCCTAACCATTAAACGTAACCCTAGCTCTTAAGCTAACCCTAAACCTTACCCTCACGACTAGACCTTACCCTGACACTAACCTAACACCTAACCCTAACAAGAACCCCTAAAGCTAACCCTGAGCCCTATCCCTAACCCTAGCAGTAAACTTTAACCCTAAACATAAGCCCAACCCGTAACACTAATCCTATCCTTTTACCCTAAAACTAACCCCTAAACCTAACCCCTATACCTCACCCTAACTCTAACCCCAATCCTAATTATAACCATACCCCTTCATAAAACACTAACTCCTTACCGCTAACCCTAACACTAACCAAAAACCCTAATCACTAATCCCTAAACCTAACGATTATCCTTTACCCTAACCGTTAACTCTCACCCTAAATCTTAACACTGATCCTAACCTTAACCTTTAACTCTAAGCCTAACCCTTAACCCTACAGTAAGGAAGACCCTTAATGCTAATGGGATCCCTTATCCCTAACCCTAACACTACAGCTAAAAATAACCCTAACCTTGGATCCTTAAACCTAACCCCTAACACTTACTTTAACCCCATTCCCTAACCCTAATCCTAAGCATTAAACCTAACCCTATCTCTTAACCCTAACGCTAGCCCTTACCCTAACGCCTAGATCTAACCCTAAATCTAACCTACCGCTTAATCCTATCCTTAAGCACTAATGCTAACACTAACCCTGAACCCTAAAGCTACCCGTATCCCTTAACAATAACCCTGTCCGTGAACTTTAACCCTGACCCTAACCATTACGCGCACCCAGGCATTTAACCCTTACCCTAACCCTAATCCTTAATGCTAACCCTAACACTAAACCCTAACCCTAACCCCAACACTTATCCCTAATCCTATCCCATTACCCTATCTCTAACCCTAATGCTAACCCCTAAACCTAACCCTAACCGTGACCAGTAAACCTAACCCTAACCTCTAACACAAACCATAGCACATAACTCTAACCCTAAAACTAACCCTAACCCTAAACCTAACCCTAAACCCTAACTCTTAACCTTAACCCTAAGCGTTAATTCTCACGCTAACGTTTAATCCTAACCCTAATCCTAATCTTCAACCCTAAACCTAACACTTAACCCTAACCCTGTACCAAACCCTAACCCCTCATCTTAACCCTAACAGTAAACCTCAACCCTAAACCAAAGTGTAGCCGTTAAACCTAAGAGTAACCTTTAACCCTAACCCTAATCCCTAACCCTAAGCCCTCACCCTAACACTAAACTTCATCCTTAACCCTAACCATAATCCTAACCCTAAATCTAATTCTCAGCCTTCTTGCTTTCTTAGAGTTTAGAAAGCCTGCAATCCTCCCATGCCATGCATGAAAGGAGGCTCTACCACTGTGTCCTGCATGAAACCCACGGGCCCATACCCAGAGTATGATAGAGTGGGTTCCCGGGTACAATCCCAGCCCCCTAAACTCCCCCCGCCCGCCTAATGCAGACAGGGCCCGTGCGCTAAGCATAAACAATACCTTTAACAGATAACCCTAACCCTGAACATAACACCCAACCCTGTTCCTATTTCTCCCCTTAACACGTAAACCTCACCGTGCGCCTAACTTTAACCTCTTATCCTAACGTTAATGCATAACCCATTTCTGAGAACAACCCCTATCCCATAATTCTAACCCTATCTCCTAGTCATCACTGTGACACCTAATCCCTAACCCTAATTCTAAACTGCTAACCCTAACCGTAACCCTACCTACAACCCTAACACTGACAGTAACCCTTACATCTAACCCCAACGCTATGCCTAACAAAAACCCTAACCCTTGACCCTAACCCTTCACCCTAACCCCTAAGCCTTACCCTAACCCTTAACCCTAATCCTAATCCTAACCATTAAACCTAACCCTAGCTCTTAAAGCTAACCCTAAACCTTACCCTCACGACTAGACCTAACCCTGACACTAACCTAACACCTAACCCTAACCAGAACCCCTAAAGCTAACCCTGAACCCTATCCCTAACCCTAGCAGTAAATTTTAACCCTAAACCTAAGCCCACCCGTAACACTAATCCTATCCTTTTACCCTAAAACTAACCCCTAAACCTAACGCCTATACCTCACCCTAACTCTAACCCCAATCCTAATTCTAACCATACCCCTTCATAAAACACTAACTCCTAACCGCTATCCCTAACACTAACCTAAAACCCTAATCACTAATCCCTAACCCTAACGCTTAACCTTTACCCTAAGCGTTAACCCTCACCCTAAATCTTAACACTGACCCTAACCTTAACCTTTAACTCTAAGCCTAACCCTTAACCCTACAGTAAGGAAGACCCTTAATGCTAATGGGATCCCTTATCCTTAACCCTAACACTACAGCTAAAAATAACCCTAACCTTGGATCCTTAAACCTAACCCCTAACACTTACTTTAACCCCAAACCCTAACCCTAATCCTAAGCATTAAACCTAACCCTATCTCTTAACCCTAACGCTAGCCCTTACACTAACGCCTAGATCTAACCCTAAATCTAACCTACCGCCTAATCCTAACCTTAAGCCCTAATGCTAACACTAACCCTGAACCCTAAACCTACCCGTAACCCTTAACACTAACCCTATCCTTGAACATTAACCTGACCCTAACCATTACCCGCACCCAAGCATTTAACCCTGACCCTAACCCTAATCCTTAATGCTCACCCTAACACTAAACCCTAATCCTAAGCCCAACACTTAACCCTAATCCTATCCCTTAACCCTAACCCTAACCCTAACCCTAATGCTACTCCCTAAACGTAACCCTAACCGTGACCAGTAAACCTAACCCTAACCTCTAACACAAACCATAGCACATAACTCTAACCCTAAAACTAACCCTAACCCTAACCCTAACACTAAACCCTAACTCTTAACCTTAACCCTAAGCGTTAACTCTCACGCTAAACTTTAATCCTAACCCTAATCCTAATCTTCAACCCTAAACCTAACACTTAACCCTAACCGTGTACCAAACCCTAACCCCTAATCTTAACCCTAACCGTAAACCTCAACCCTAAACCAAAGTGTAGCCGTTAAACCTAAGAGTAACCTTTAACCATAACCCTAATCCCTAACCCTAAGCCCTCACCCTAACACTAAACTTCATCCTTAACCCTAACCATAATCCTAAACCTAAATCTAATTCTCAGACTTCTTGCTTTCTTAGAGTTTAGAAAGCCAGCAATCCTCCATGCCATGCGTTAGAGAAGGCTCTACCACTGTGTCCTGCATGAAACCCACGGGCCCATACCCAGAGTATGATAGAGTGGGTTCCCGGGTACAATCCCAGCCCCCTAAACTCCCCCCGCCCGCCTAATGCAGACAGGGCCCGTGCGCTAAGCATAAACAATACATTTAACAGAAAACCCTAACCCTGAACATAACACCGAACCCTGTTCCTATTTCTCCCCTTAACAAGTAAACCTCACCGTGCGCCTAACTTTAACCTCTTATCCTAACGTTAAAGCATAACCCATTTCCTGAGAACAACCCCTATACCATAATTCTAACCCTATCTCCTAGTCATCACTGTAACACCTAATCCCTAACCCTAATTCTAAACCGCTAACCCTAACCGTAACCCTACCTACAACCCTAACACTGACAGTAACCCTTACTTCTAACCCCAACGCTATGCCTAACAAAAACCCTAACCCTTCACCCTAACCCCTAAGCCTTACCCTAACCCTTAACCCTAATCCTAATCCTAACCATTAAACCTAACCCTAGCTCTTAAAGCTAACCCTAAACCTTACCCTCACGACTAGACCTAACCCTGACACTAACCTAACACCTAACCCTAACCAGAACCCCTAAAGCTAACCCTGAACCCTATCCCTAACCGTAGCAGTAAACTTTAACCCTAAACCTAAGCCCAACCTGTAACCCTAATCCTATCCTTTTACCCTAAAACTAACCCCTAAACCTAACCCCTATACCTCACCCTAACTCTAACCCCAATCCTAATTCTAACCATACCCCTTCATAAAACACTAACTCCTAACCGCTAACCCTAACACTAACCAAAAACCCTAATCACTAATCCCTAACCCTAACGCTTAACCTTTACCCTAACCGTTAACCCTCACCCTAAATCTTAACACTGACCCTAACATTAACCTTTAACTCTAAGCCTAACCCTTAACCCTACAGTAACGAAGACCCTTAATGCTAATGGGATCCCTAATCCCTAACCCTAACACTACAGCTAAAAATTACCCTAACCTTGGATCCTTAAACCTAACCCCTAACATTTACTTTAACCCCAAACCCTAACCCTAATCCTAAGCATTAAACCTAACCCTATCTCTTAACCCTAACGCTAGCCCTTACCCTAACGCCTAGATCTAACCCTAAATCTAACCTACCGCCTAATCCTAACCTTAAGCCCTAATGCTAACACTAACCCTGAACCCTAAACCTACCCGTAACCCTTAACACTAACCCTATCTGTCAAACTTAACCCTGACCCTAACAATTACCCGCACCCAAGCATTTAACCCTGATTCTAACCCTAATCCTTAATGCTAACCTTAACACAAAACCCTAACCCTAAGCCCAACACTTAACCCTAATCCTATCCCTTAACCCTAAGCCTAACCATAACCCTAATGCTAACCCCTAAACCTAACCCTAACCGTGACCAGTAAACCTAACCCTAACCTCTAACACAAACCATAGCACATAACTCTAACCCTAAAACTAACCCTAAACCTAACCCTAAACCCTAAATATTAACCTTAACCCTAAGCGTTAACTCTCACGCTAACCTTTAATCCTAACCCTAATCCTAATCTTCAACCCTAAACCTAACACTTAACCCTAACCCTGTACCAAACCCTAACCCCTCATCTTAACCCTAACCGTAAACCTCAACCCTAAACCAAAGTGTAACCGTTAAACCTAAGAGTAACCTTTAACCCTAACCCTAATCCCTAACCCTAAGCCCTCACCCTAACACTAAACTTCATCCTTAACCCTAACTATAATCCTAACCCTAAATCTAATTTTCAGACTTCTTGCTTTCTTAGAGTTTAGAAAGCCTGCAATCCTCCCATGCCATGCGTGAAAGGAGGCTCTACCACTATGTCCTCCATGAAACCCACGGGCCCATACCCAGAGTATGATGGAGTGGGTTCCTTGGTACAATCCCAGCCCCCTAAACTCCCCCCGCCCGCCTAATGCAGACAGGGCCCGTGCGCTAAGCATAAACAATACCTTTAACAGATAACCCTAACCCTGAACATAACACCCAACCCTGTTCCTATTTCTCCCCTTAACACGTAAACCTCACCGTGCGCCTAACTTTAACCTCTTATCCTAACGTTAATGCATAACCCATTTCCTGAGAACAACCCCTATCCCATAATTCTAACCCTATCTCCTAGTCATCACTGTGACACCTAATCCCTAACCCTAATTCTAAACCGCTAACCCTAACCGTAACCCTACCTACAACCCTAACACTGACAGTAACCCTTACTTCTAACCCCAACGCTATGCCTAACAAAAACCCTAACCCTTGACCCTAACCCTTGACCCTAACCCCTAAGCCTTACCCTAACCCTTAACCCTAATCCTAATCCTAACCATTAAACCTAACCCTAGCTCTTAAAGCTAACCCTAAACCTTACCCTCACGACTAGACCTAACCCTGACACTAACCTAACACCTAACCCTAACCAGAAACCCTAAAGCTAACCCTGAACCCTATCCCTAACCCTAGCAGTAAACTTTAACCCAAACCTAAGCCCAACCCGTAACCCTAATCGTATCCTTTTACCCTAAAACTAACCCCTAAACCTAACCCCTATACCTCACCGTAACTCTAACCCCAATCCTAATTCCAACCATACCCCTTCATAAAACACTAACTCCTAACCACTAACCCTAACACTAACCAAAAACCCTAATCACTAATCCCTAACCCTAACGCTTACCCTTTACCCTAACCGTTAACCCTCACCCTAAATCTTAACACTGACCCTAACCTTAACCTTTAACTCTAAGCCTAACCCTAACCCTACAGTAAGGAAGACCCTTAATGCTAATGGGATCCCTTATCCCTAACCCTAACACTACAGCTAAAAATAACCCTAACCTTGGATCCTTAAACCTAACCCCTAACACTTACTTTAACCCCAAACCCTAACCCTAATCCTAAGCATTAAACCTAACCCTATCTCTTAACCCTAACGCTAGCCCTTACCCTAACGCCTAGATCTAACCCTAAATCTAACCTACCGCCTAATCCTAACCTTAACCCCTAATGCTAACACTAACCCTGAACCCTAAACCTACCCGTAACCCTTAACACTAACCCTATCCGTGAACCTTCACCCTGACCCTAACCATTACCAGCACCCAAGAATTTAACCCTGACCCTAATCCTAATCCTTTATGCTAACCCTAACACTAAACCCTAACCCTAAGCCCAACACTTAACCCTAATCCTATCCCTTAACCCTAACACTAACCCTAACCCTAATGCTAACTCCTAAACGTAACCCTATCCGTGACCAGTAAACCTAACCCTAACCTCTAACACAAACCATAGCACATAACTCTAACCCTAAAACTAACCCTAACCCTAACCCTAAACCCTAACTCTTAACGTTAACCCTAAGCGTTAACTCTCACGCTAACCTTTAATCCTAACCCTAATCCTAATCTTCAACCCTAAACCTAACACTTAACCCTAACCCTGTACCAAACCCTAACCCCTCATCTTAACCCTAACCGTAAACCTCAACCCTAAACCAAAGTGTAACCGTTAAACCTAAGAGTAACCTTTAACTCTAACCCTATTCCCTAACCCTAAGCCCTCATCCTAACACTAAACTTCATCCTTCACCCTAACCATAATCCTAACCCTAAATCTAATTCTCAGACTTCTTGCTTTCTTAGAGTTTAGAAAGCCTGCAATCCTCCCATGCCATGCGTGAAAGGAGGCTCTACCACTGTGTCCTGCATGAAACCCAAGGGCCCATAACCAGAGTATGATAGAGTGGGTTCCCGGGTACAATCCCAGCCCCCTAAACTCCTCCCGCCCGCCTAATGCAGACAGGGCACGTGCGCTAAGCATAAACAATACCTTTAACAGATAACCCTAACCCTGAACATAACACCCAACCCTGTTCCTATTTCTCCCCTTAACACGTAAACCTCACCGTGCGCCTAACTTTAACCTCTTATCCTAACGTTAATGCATAACGCATTTCCTGAGAACAACCCCTATCCCATAATTCTAACCCTATCTCCTAGTCATCACTGTGACACCTAATCCCTAACCCTAATTCTAAACCGCTAACCCTAACCGTAACCCTACCTACAACCCTAACACTGACAGTAACCCTTACTTCTAACCCCAATGCTATGCCTAACAAAAACCCTAACCCTTGACCCTAACCCTTCACCCTAACCCCTAAGCCTTACCCTAACCCTTAACCCTAATCCTAATCCTAAACATTAAACCTAAACCTAGCTCTTAAAGCTAACCCTAAACCTTACCCTCACGACTAGACCTAACCCTGACACTAACCTAACACCTAACCCTAACCAGAACCCCTAAAGCTAACCCTGAACCCTATCCCTAACCCCAGCAGTAAACTTTAACCCTAAACCTAAGCCCAACCCGTAACCCTAATCCTATCCTTTTACCCTAAAACTAACCCCTAAACCTAACCCCTATACCTCACCCTAACTCTAACCCCAATCCTAATTCTAACCATACCCCTTCATAAAACACTAACTCCTAACCGCTAATCCTAACACTAACCAAAAACCCTAATCACTAATCCCTAACCCTAACGCTTAACCTTTACCCTAACCGTTATCCCTCACCCTAAGTATTAACAGTGACCCTAACCTTAACTTTAACTCTAAGCCTAACCCTTAACCCTACAGTAAGGAAGACCCTTAATGCTAATGGGATCCCTTATCCCTAACCCTAACACTACAGCTAAAAATAACCCTAACCTTGGATCCTTAAACCTAACCCCTAACACTTACTTTAACCCCAAACCCTAACCCTAATCCTAAGCATTAAACCTAACCCTATCTCTTAACCCTAACGCTAGCCCTTACCCTAACGCCTAGATCTAAACCTAAATCTAACCTACCGCCTAATCCTAACCTTAACCCCTAATGCTAACACTAACCCTGAACCCTAAACCTACCCGTAACCCTTAACACTAACACTATCCGTGAACCTAAACCCTGACCCTAACCATTACCCGCACCCAAGCATTTAACCCTAACCCTAACCCTAATCCTTAATGCTAACCTTAACACTAAACCCTAACCCTAAGCCCAACACTTAACCCTAATCCTATCCCTTAACCCTAACCCTAACCCTAATGCTAACCCCTAAACGTAACCCTAACCGTGACCAGTAAACCTAACCCTAACCTCTAACACAAACCATAGCACATAACTCTAACCCTAAAACTAACCCTAACCCTAACCCTAAACCCTAACTATTAACCTTAACCCTAAGCGTTAACTCTCACGCTAAACTTTAATCCTAACCCTAATCCTAATCTTCAACCCTAAACCTAACACTTAACCCTAACTCTGTACCAAACACTAACCCCTCATCTTAACCCTAAGCGTAAACCTCAACCCTAAACCAAAGTGCAACCGTTAAACCTAAGAGTAACCTTTAACCCTAACCCTAATCCCTAACCCTAAGCCCTCACCCTAACACTAAACTTCATCCTTAACCCTAACCAGAATCCTAACCCTTAATCTAATTCTCAGACTTCTTGCTTTCTTAGAGTTTAGAAAGCCTGCAATCCTCCCATGCCTTGCGTGAAAGGAGGCTCTACCACTGTGTCCTGCATGAAACCCACAGGCCCATACCCAGAGTATGATAGAGTGGGTTCCCGCGTACAATCCCAGCCCCCTAAACTCCCCCCGCCCGCCTAATGCAGACAGGGCCCGTGCGCTAAGCATAAACAATACCTTTAACAGATAACCCTAACCCTGAACATAACACCCAACCCTGTTCCTATTTCTCCCCTTAACACGTAAACCTCACCGTGCGCCTAACTTTAACCTCTTATCCTAACGTTAATGCATAACCCATTTCCTGAGAACAACCCCTATCCCATAATTCTAACCCTATCTCCTAGTCATCACTGTGACACCTAATCCCTAACCCTAATTCTAAAAAGCTAACCCTAACCGTAACCCTACCTACAACCCTAACACTGACAGTAACCCTTACATCTAACCCCAACGCTATGCCTAACAAAAACCCTAACCCTTGACCCTAACCCTTCACCCTAACCCCTAAGCCTTACCCTAACCTTTAATCCTAATCCTAATCCTAACCATTAAACCTAACCCTAGCTCTTAAAGCTAACCCTAAACCTTACCCTCACGACTAGACCTAACCCTGACACTAACCTAACACCTAACCCTAACCAGAACCCCTAAAGCTAACCCTGAACCCTATCCCTAACCCTAGCAGTAAATTTTAACCCTAAACCTAAGCCCACCCGTAACACTAATCCTATCCTTTTACCCTAAAACTAACCCCTAAACCTAACCCCTATACCTCACCCTAACTCTAACCCCAATCCTAATTCTAACCATACCCCTTCATAAAACACTAACTCCTAACCGCTAACCCTAACACTAACCAAAAACCCTAATCACTAATCCCTAACCCTAACACTTAACCTTTACCCTAACCGTTAACCCTCACCCTAAATCTTAACACTGACCCTAACCTTAACCTTTAACTCTAAGCCTAACCCTTAACCCTACAGTAAGGAAGACCCTTAATGCTAATGGGATCCCTTATCTCTAACCCTAACACTGCAGCTAAAAATAACCCTAACCTTGGATCCTTAAACCTAACCCCTAACACTTACTTTAACCCCAAACCCTAACCCTAATCCTAAGCATTAAACCTAACCCTATCTCTTAACCCTAACGCTAGCCCTTACACTAACGCCTAGATCTAACCCTAAATCTAACCTACCGCCTAATCCTAACCTTAAGCCCTAATGCTAACACTAACCCTGAACCCTAAACCTACCCGTAACCCTTAACACTAACCCTATCCTTGAACATTAACCTGACCCTAACCATTACCCGCACCCAAGCATTTAACCCTGATTCTAACCTTAATCCTTAATGCTAACCCTAACACTAAACCCTAACCCTAAGCCCAACACTTAACCCTAATCCTTTCCCTTAACCCTAACCCTAACCCTAATGCTACCCCCTAAACGTAACCCTAACCGTGACCAGTAAACCTAACCCTAACCTCTAACACAAACCATAGCACATATCTCTAACCCTAAAACTAACCCTAACCCTAACCCTAACCCTAAACCCTAACTCTTAACCTTAACCCTAAGCGTTAACTCTCATGCTAACCTTTAATCCTAACCCTAATCCTAATCTTCAACCCTAAATCTAACACTTAACCCTAACCCTGTGCCAAACCCTAACCCCTCATCTTAACCCTAAGCGTAAACCTCAACCCTAAACCAAAGTGTAACCGTTAAACCTAAGAGTAACCTTTAACCCTAACCCTAATCCCTAACCCTAAGCCCTCACCCTAACACTAAACTTCATCCTTAACCCTAACCAGAATCCTAACCCTAAATCTAATTCTCAGACTTCTTGCTTTCTTAGAGTTTAGAAAGCCTGCAATCCTCCCATGCCATGCGTGAAAGGAGGCTCTACCACTGTGTCCTGCATGAAACCCACGGGCCCATACCCAGAGTATGATAGAGTGTTTTCCCGGGTACAATCCCAGCCCCCTAAACTCCCCCCGCCTGCCTAATGCAGACAGGGCCCGTGCGCTAAGCATAAACAATACCTTTAACAGATAACCCTAACCCTGAACATAACACCCAACCCTGTTCCTATTTCTCCCCTTAACACGTAAACCTCACCGTGCGCCAAACTTTAACCTCTTATCCTAACGTTAATGCATAACCCATTTCCTGAGAACAACCCCTATCCCATAATTCTAACCCTATCTCCTAGTCATCACTGTGACACCTAATCCCTAACCCTAATTCTAAACCGCTAACCCTAACCGTAACCCTACCTACAACCCTAACACTGACAGTAACCCTTACTTCTAACCCCAACGCCATGCCTTACAAAAACCCTAACCCTTGACCCTAACCCTTCACCCTAACCCCTAAGCCTTACCCTAACCCTTAATCCTAATCCTAATCCTAACCATTAAACCTAACCCTAGCTCTTAAAGCTAACCCTAAACCTTACCCTCACGACTAGACCTAACCCTGACACTAACCTAACACCTAACCCTAACCAGAACCCCTAAAGCTAACCCTGAACCCTATCCCTAACCCTAGCAGTAAACTTTAACCCTAAACCTAAGCCCAACCCGTAACCCTAATCCTATCCTTTTACCCTAAAACTAACCCCTAAACCTAACCCCTATACCTCACCCTAACTCTAACCCCAATCCTAATTCTAACCATACCCCTTCATAAAACACTAACTCCTAACCGCTAACCCTAACACTAACCTAAAACCCTAATCACTAATCCCTAACCCTAACGCTTAACCTTTACCCTGACCATTAACCCTCACCCTAAATCTTAACACTGACCCTAACCTTAACCTTTAACTCTAAGCCTAACCCTTAACCCTACAGGAAGGAATACCCTTAATGCTAATGGGATCCCTTATCCCTAACCCTAACACTACAGCTAAAAATAACCCTAACCTTGGATCCTTAAACCTAACCCCTAACATTTACTTTAACCCCAAACCCTAACCCTAATCCTAAGCATTAAACCTAACCCTATCTCTTAACCCTAACGCTAGCCCTTACCCTAACGCCTAGATCTAACCCTAAATCTAACCTACCGCCTAATCCTAACCTTAAGCCCTAATGCTAACACTAACCCTGAACCCTAAACCTACCCGTAACCCTTAACACTAACCCTATCTGTCAAACTTAACCCTGACCCTAACAATTACCCGCACCCAAGCATTTAACCCTGATTCTAACCCTAATCCTTAATGCTAACCTTAACACAAAACCCTAACCCTAAGCCCAACACTTAACCCTAATCCTATCCCTTAACCCTAAGCCTAACCATAACCCTAATGCTAACCCCTAAACCTAACCCTAACCGTGACCAGTAAACCTAACCCTAACCTCTAACACAAACCATAGCACATAACTCTAACCCTAAAACTAACCCTAAACCTAACCCTAAACCCTAAATATTAACCTTAACCCTAAGCGTTAACTCTCACGCTAACCTTTAATCCTAACCCTAATCCTAATCTTCAACCCTAAACCTAACACTTAACCCTAACCCTGTACCAAACCCTAACCCCTCATCTTAACCCTAACCGTAAACCTCAACCCTAAACCAAAGTGTAACCGTTAAACCTAAGAGTAACCTTTAACCCTAACCCTAATCCCTAACCCTAAGCCCTCACCCTAACACTAAACTTCATCCTTAACCCTAACTATAATCCTAACCCTAAATCTAATTTTCAGACTTCTTGCTTTCTTAGAGTTTAGAAAGCCTGCAATCCTCCCATGCCATGCGTGAAAGGAGGCTCTACCACTATGTCCTCCATGAAACCCACGGGCCCATACCCAGAGTATGATGGAGTGGGTTCCTTGGTACAATCCCAGCCCCCTAAACTCCCCCCGCCCGCCTAATGCAGACAGGGCCCGTGCGCTAAGCATAAACAATACATTTAACAGATAACCCTAACCCTGAACATAACACCCAACCCTGTTCCTATTTCTCCCCTTAACACGTAAACCTCACCGTGCGCCTAACTTTAACCTCTTATCCTAACGTTAATGCATAACCCATTTCCTGAGAACAACCCCTATCCCATAATTCTAACCCTATCTCCTAGTCATCACTGTGACACCTAATCCCTAACCCTAATTCTAAACCGCTAACCCTAACCGTAACCCTACCTACAACCCTAACACTGACAGTAACCCTTACTTCTAACCCCAACGCTATGCCTAACAAAAACCCTAACCCTTGACCCTAACCCTTGACCCTAACCCCTAAGCCTTACCCTAACCCTTAACCCTAATCCTAATCCTAACCATTAAACCTAACCCTAGCTCTTAAAGCTAACCCTAAACCTTACCCTCACGACTAGACCTAACCCTGACACTAACCTAACACCTAACCCTAACCAGAACCCCTAAAGCTAACCCTGAACCCTATCCCTAACCCTAGCAGTAAACTTTAACCCAAACCTAAGCCCAACCCGTAACCCTAATCGTATCCTTTTACCCTAAAACTAACCCCTAAACCTAACCCCTATACCTCACCGTAACTCTAACCCCAATCCTAATTCCAACCATACCCCTTCATAAAACACTAACTCCTAACCACTAACCCTAACACTAACCAAAAACCCTAATCACTAATCCCTAACCCTAACGCTTACCCTTTACCCTAACCGTTAACCCTCACCCTAAATCTTAACACTGACCCTAACCTTAACCTTTAACTCTAAGCCTAACCCTAACCCTACAGTAAGGAAGACCCTTAATGCTAATGGGATCCCTTATCCCTAACCCTAACACTACAGCTAAAAATAACCCTAACCTTGGATCCTTAAACCTAACCCCTAACACTTACTTTAACCCCAAACCCTAACCCTAATCCTAAGCATTAAACCTAACCCTATCTCTTAACCCTAACGCTAGCCCTTACCCTAACGCCTAGATCTAACCCTAAATCTAACCTACCGCCTAATCCTAACCTTAACCCCTAATGCTAACACTAACCCTGAACCCTAAACCTACCCGTAACCCTTAACACTAACCCTATCCGTGAACCTTCACCCTGACCCTAACCATTACCAGCACCCAAGAATTTAACCCTGACCCTAATCCTAATCCTTTATGCTAACCCTAACACTAAACCCTAACCCTAAGCCCAACACTTAACCCTAATCCTATCCCTTAACCCTAACACTAACCATAACCCTAATGCTAACTCCTAAACGTAACCCTATCCGTGACCAGTAAACCTAACCCTAACCTCTAACACAAACCATAGCACATAACTCTAACCCTAAAACTAACCCTAACCCTAACCCTAAACCCTAACTCTTAACCTTAACCCTAAGCGTTAACTCTCACGCTAACCTTTAATCCTAACCCTAATCCTAATCTTCAACCCTAAACCTAACACTTAACCCTAACCCTGTACCAAACCCTAACCCCTCATCTTAACCCTAACCGTAAACCTCAACCCTAAACCAAAGTGTAACCGTTAAACCTAAGAGTAACCTTTAACTCTAACCCTATTCCCTAACCCTAAGCCCTCATCCTAACACTAAACTTCATCCTTCACCCTAACCATAATCCTAACCCTAAATCTAATTCTCAGACTTCTTGCTTTCTTAGAGTTTAGAAAGCCTGCAATCCTCCCATGCCATGCGTGAAAGGAGGCTCTACCACTGTGTCCTGCATGAAACCCAAGGGCCCATACCCAGAGTATGATAGAGTGGGTTCCCGGGTACAATCCCAGCCCCCTAAACTCCTCCCGCCCGCCTAATGCAGACAGGGCACGTGCGCTAAGCATAAACAATACCTTTAACAGATAACCCTAACCCTGAACATAACACCCAACCCTGTTCCTATTTCTCCCCTTAACACGTAAACCTCACCGTGCGCCTAACTTTAACCTCTTATCCTAACGTTAATGCATAACGCATTTCCTGAGAACAACCCCTATCCCATAATTCTAACCCTATCTCCTAGTCATCACTGTGACACCTAATCCCTAACCCTAATTCTAAACCGCTAACCCTAACCGTAACCCTACCTACAACCCTAACACTGACAGTAACCCTTACTTCTAACCCCAATGCTATGCCTAACAAAAACCCTAACCCTTGACCCTAACCCTTCACCCTAACCCCTAAGCCTTACCCTAACCCTTAACCCTAATCCTAATCCTAAACATTAAACCTAAACCTAGCTCTTAAAGCTAACCCTAAACCTTACCCTCACGACTAGACCTAACCCTGACACTAACCTAACACCTAACCCTAACCAGAACCCCTAAAGCTAACCCTGAACCCTATCCCTAACCCCAGCAGTAAACTTTAACCCTAAACCTAAGCCCAACCCGTAACCCTAATCCTATCCTTTTACCCTAAAACTAACCCCTAAACCTAACCCCTATACCTCACCCTAACTCTAACCCCAATCCTAATTCTAACCATACCCCTTCATAAAACACTAACTCCTAACCGCTAATCCTAACACTAACCAAAAACCCTAATCACTAATCCCTAACCCTAACGCTTAACCTTTACCCTAACCGTTATCCCTCACCCTAAGTTTTAACAGTGACCCTAACCTTAACTTTAACTCTAAGCCTAACCCTTAACCCTACAGTAAGGAAGACCCTTAATGCTAATGGGATCCCTTATCCCTAACCCTAACACTACAGCTAAAAATAACCCTAACCTTGGATCCTTAAACCTAACCCCTAACACTTACTTTAACCCCAAACCCTAACCCTAATCCTAAGCATTAAACCTAACCCTATCTCTTAACCCTAACGCTAGCCCTTACCCTAACGCCTAGATCTAAACCTAAATCTAACCTACCGCCTAATCCTAACCTTAACCCCTAATGCTAACACTAACCCTGAACCCTAAACCTACCCGTAACCCTTAACACTAACACTATCCGTGAACCTAAACCCTGACCCTAACCATTACCCGCACCCAAGCATTTAACCCTAACCCTAACCCTAATCCTTAATGCTAACCTTAACACTAAACCCTAACCCTAAGCCCAACACTTAACCCTAATCCTATCCCTTAACCCTAACCCTAACCCTAATGCTAACCCCTAAACGTAACCCTAACCGTGACCAGTAAACCTAACCCTAACCTCTAACACAAACCATAGCACATAACTCTAACCCTAAAACTAACCCTAACCCTAACCCTAAACCCTAACTATTAACCTTAACCCTAAGCGTTAACTCTCACGCTAAACTTTAATCCTAACCCTAATCCTAATCTTCAACCCTAAACCTAACACTTAACCCTAACTCTGTACCAAACACTAACCCCTCATCTTAACCCTAAGCGTAAACCTCAACCCTAAACCAAAGTGCAACCGTTAAACCTAAGAGTAACCTTTAACCCTAACCCTAATCCCTAACCCTAAGCCCTCACCCTAACACTAAACTTCATCCTTAACCCTAACCAGAATCCTAACCCTTAATCTAATTCTCAGACTTCTTGCTTTCTTAGAGTTTAGAAAGCCTGCAATCCTCCCATGCCTTGCGTGAAAGGAGGCTCTACCACTGTGTCCTGCATGAAACCCACAGGCCCATACCCAGAGTATGATAGAGTGGGTTCCCGCGTACAATCCCAGCCCCCTAAACTCCCCCCGCCCGCCTAATGCAGACAGGGCCCGTGCGCTAAGCATAAACAATACCTTTAACAGATAACCCTAACCCTGAACATAACACCCAACCCTGTTCCTATTTCTCCCCTTAACACGTAAACCTCACCGTGCGCCTAACTTTAACCTCTTATCCTAACGTTAATGCATAACCCATTTCCTGAGAACAACCCCTATCCCATAATTCTAACCCTATCTCCTAGTCATCACTGTGACACCTAATCCCTAACCCTAATTCTAAAAAGCTAACCCTAACCGTAACCCTACCTACAACCCTAACACTGACAGTAACCCTTACATCTAACCCCAACGCTATGCCTAACAAAAACCCTAACCCTTGACCCTAACCCTTCACCCTAACCCCTAAGCCTTACCCTAACCTTTAATCCTAATCCTAATCCTAACCATTAAACCTAACCCTAGCTCTTAAAGCTAACCCTAAACCTTACCCTCACGACTAGACCTAACCCTGACACTAACCTAACACCTAACCCTAACCAGAACCCCTAAAGCTAACCCTGAACCCTATCCCTAACCCTAGCAGTAAATTTTAACCCTAAACCTAAGCCCACCCGTAACACTAATCCTATCCTTTTACCCTAAAACTAACCCCTAAACCTAACCCCTATACCTCACCCTAACTCTAACCCCAATCCTAATTCTAACCATACCCCTTCATAAAACACTAACTCCTAACCGCTAACCCTAACACTAACCAAAAACCCTAATCACTAATCCCTAACCCTAACACTTAACCTTTACCCTAACCGTTAACCCTCACCCTAAATCTTAACACTGACCCTAACCTTAACCTTTAACTCTAAGCCTAACCCTTAACCCTACAGTAAGGAAGACCCTTAATGCTAATGGGATCCCTTATCTCTAACCCTAACACTGCAGCTAAAAATAACCCTAACCTTGGATCCTTAAACCTAACCCCTAACACTTACTTTAACCCCAAACCCTAACCCTAATCCTAAGCATTAAACCTAACCCTATCTCTTAACCCTAACGCTAGCCCTTACACTAACGCCTAGATCTAACCCTAAATCTAACCTACCGCCTAATCCTAACCTTAAGCCCTAATGCTAACACTAACCCTGAACCCTAAACCTACCCGTAACCCTTAACACTAACCCTATCCTTGAACATTAACCTGACCCTAACCATTACCCGCACCCAAGCATTTAACCCTGATTCTAACCTTAATCCTTAATGCTAACCCTAACACTAAACCCTAACCCTAAGCCCAACACTTAACCCTAATCCTTTCCCTTAACCCTAACCCTAACCCTAATGCTACCCCCTAAACGTAACCCTAACCGTGACCAGTAAACCTAACCCTAACCTCTAACACAAACCATAGCACATATCTCTAACCCTAAAACTAACCCTAACCCTAACCCTAACCCTAAACCCTAACTCTTAACCTTAACCCTAAGCGTTAACTCTCATGCTAACCTTTAATCCTAACCCTAATCCTAATCTTCAACCCTAAATCTAACACTTAACCCTAACCCTGTGCCAAACCCTAACCCCTCATCTTAACCCTAAGCGTAAACCTCAACCCTAAACCAAAGTGTAACCGTTAAACCTAAGAGTAACCTTTAACCCTAACCCTAATCCCTAACCCTAAGCCCTCACCCTAACACTAAACTTCATCCTTAACCCTAACCAGAATCCTAACCCTAAATCTAATTCTCAGACTTCTTGCTTTCTTAGAGTTTAGAAAGCCTGCAATCCTCCCATGCCATGCGTGAAAGGAGGCTCTACCACTGTGTCCTGCATGAAACCCACGGGCCCATACCCAGAGTATGATAGAGTGGGTTCCCGGGTACAATCCCAGCCCCCTAAACTCCCCCCGCCTGCCTAATGCAGACAGGGCCCGTGCGCTAAGCATAAACAATACCTTTAACAGATAACCCTAACCCTGAACATAACACCCAACCCTGTTCCTATTTCTCCCCTTAACACGTAAACCTCACCGTGCGCCAAACTTTAACCTCTTATCCTAACGTTAATGCATAACCCATTTCCTGAGAACAACCCCTATCCCATAATTCTAACCCTATCTCCTAGTCATCACTGTGACACCTAATCCCTAACCCTAATTCTAAACCGCTAACCCTAACCGTAACCCTACCTACAACCCTAACACTGACAGTAACCCTTACTTCTAACCCCAACGCCATGCCTAACAAAAACCCTAACCCTTGACCCTAACCCTTCACCCTAACCCCTAAGCCTTACCCTAACCCTTAATCCTAATCCTAATCCTAACCATTAAACCTAACCCTAGCTCTTAAAGCTAACCCTAAACCTTACCCTCACGACTAGACCTAACCCTGACACTAACCTAACACCTAACCCTAACCAGAACCCCTAAAGCTAACCCTGAACCCTATCCCTAACCCTAGCAGTAAACTTTAACCCTAAACCTAAGCCCAACCCGTAACCCTAATCCTATCCTTTTACCCTAAAACTAACCCCTAAACCTAACCCCTATACCTCACCCTAACTCTAACCCCAATCCTAATTCTAACCATACCCCTTCATAAAACACTAACTCCTAACCGCTAACCCTAACACTAACCTAAAACCCTAATCACTAATCCCTAACCCTAACGCTTAACCTTTACCCTGACCATTAACCCTCACCCTAAATCTTAACACTGACCCTAACCTTAACCTTTAACTCTAAGCCTAACCCTTAACCCTACAGGAAGGAATACCCTTAATGCTAATGGGATCCCTTATCCCTAACCCTAACACTACAGCTAAAAATAACCCTAACCTTGGATCCTTAAACCTAACCCCTAACACTTACTTTAACCCCAAACCCTAACCCTAATCCTAAGCATTAAACCTAACCCTATCTCTTAACCCTAACGCTAGCCCTTACCCTAACGCCTAGATCTAACCCTAAATCTAACCTACCGCCTAATCCTAACCTTAACCCCTAATGCTAACACTAACCCTGAACCCTAAACCTACCCGTAACCCTTAACACTAACCCTATCCGTGAACCTTAACCCTGACCCTAACCATTACACGCACCCAAGCATTTAACCCTGATTCCAACACTAATCCTTAATGCTAACCCTAACACTAAACCCTAACCCTAAGCCCAACACTTAACCCTAATCCTATCCCTTAACCCTAACCCTAACCCTAACCCTAATGCTAACTCCTAAACGTAACCCTATCCGTGACCAGTAAACCTAACCCTAACCTCTGACACAAACCATAGCACATAACTCTAACCCTAAAACTAACCCTAACCCTAAACCTAAACCCTAACTCTTAACCTTAACCCTAAGTGTTAACTCTCACGCTAACCTTTAATCCTAACCCTAATCCTAATCTTCAACCCTAAACCTAACACATAACCCTAACCCTGTACCAAACCCTAACCCCTCATTTTAACCCTAACCGTAAACCTCAACTCTAAACCAAAGTGTAACCGCTAAACCTAAGAGTAACCTTTAACCCTAACCCTAATCCCTAACCCTAAGCCCTCACCCTAACACTAAACTTCATCCTTAACCCTAACCAGAATCCTAACCCTAAATCTAATTCTCAGACTTCTTGCTTTCTTACAGGTTAGAAAGCCTGCAATCCTCCCATGCCATGCGTGAAAGGAGGCTCTACCCCTTTGTCCTGCATGAAACCCATGGGCCCATACCCAGAGAATGATAGAGTGGGTTCCCGGATACAATCCCAGCCCCCTAAACTCCTCCCACCCGCCTAATGCAGACAGGGCCCGTGCGCTAAGCATAAACAATACCTTTAACAGATAACCCTAACCCTGAACATAACACCCAACCCTGTTCCTATTTCTCCCCTTAACACGTAAACCTCACCGTGCGCCTAACTTTAACCTCTTATCCTAACGTTAATGCATAACCCATTTCCTGAGAACAACCCCTATCCCATAATTCTAACCCTATCTCCTAGTCATCACTGTGACACCTAATCCCTAACCCTAATTCTAAAAAGCTAACCCTAACCGTAACCCTACCTACAACCCTAACACTGACAGTAACCCTTACTTCTAACCCCAACGCTATGCCTAACAAAAACCCTAACCCTTGACCCTAACCCTTCACCCTAACCCCTAAGGCTTACCCTAACCCTTAACCGTAATCCTAATCCTAACCATTAAACCTAACCCTAGCTCTTAAAGCTAACCCTAAACCTTACCCTCACGACTAGACCTAACCCTGACACTAACCTAACACCTAACCCTAACCAGAACCCCTAAAGCTAACCCTGAACCCTATCCCTAACCCCAGCAGTAAACTTTAACCCTAAACCTAAGCCCAACCCGTAACCCTAATCCTATCCTTTTACCCTAAAACTAACCCCGAAACCTAACCCCTATACCTCACCCTAACTCTAACCCCAATCCTAATTCTAACCATACCCCTTCATAAAACACTAACTCCTAACCGCTAACCCTAACACTAACCAAAAACCCTAATCACTAAACCCTAACCCTAACGCTTAACCTTTACCCTAACCGTTAACCCTCACCCTAAATCTTAACACTGACCCTAACCTTAACCTTTAACTCTAAGCCTAACCCTTAACCCTTCAGTAAGGAAGACTCTTAATGCTAGTGGGATCCCTTATCCCTAACCCTAACACTACAGCTAAAAATAACCCTAACCTTGGATCCTTAAACCTGACCCCTAACACTTACTTTAACCCGAAACCCTAACCCTAATCCTAAGCATTAAACCTAACCCTATCTCTTAACCCTAACGCTAGCCCTTACCCTAACGCCTAGATCTCACCCTAAATCTAACCTACAGCCTAATCATAACCTTAAGCCCTAATGCTAACACTAACCCTGAACCCTAAACCTACCCGTAACCCTTAACACTAACCCTATCCGTGAACCTTAACCCTGACCCTAACCATTACCCGCACCCAAGCATTTAACCCTGACCCTAACCCTAATCCTTAATGCTAACCCTAACACTAAACCCTAACCCTAAGCCCAACACTTATCCCTAATCCTATCCCTTAACCCTAACCCTAACCCTAATGCTACCCCCTAAACGTAACCCTATCCGTGACCACTAAACCTATCCCTAACCTGTAACACAAATCATAGCACATAACTCTAACCCTAAAACTAACCCTAACCCTAACCCTAACCCTAAACCCTAACTCTTAACCTAAACCCTAAGCGTTAACTCTCATGCTAACCTTTAATCCTAACCCTAATCCTAATCTTCAGCCCTAAACCTAACACTTAACCCTAACCCTGTACCAAACCCTAACCCCTCATCTTAACCCTAACGGTAAACCTCAACCCTAAACCAAAGTGTAACCGTAAAACCTAAGAGTAACCTTTAACCCTAACCCTAATCCCTAACCCTAAGCCCTCACCCTAACACTAAACTTCATCCTTAACCCTAACCGGAATCCTAACCCTAAATCTAATTCTCAGACTTCTTGCTTTCTTAGAGTTTAGAAAGCCTGCAATCCTCCCATGCCATGCGTGAAAGGCGGCTCTACCACTGTGTCCTGCATGAAACCCACGGGCCCATACCCAGAGTATGATAGAGTGGGTTCCCGGGTACAATCCCAGCCCCCTAAACTCCCCCCGTCCGCCTAATGCAGACAGGGCCCGTGCGCTAAGCATAAACAATACCTTTAACAGATAACCCTAACCCTGAACATAACACCCAACCCTGTTCCTATTTCTCCCCTTAACACGTAAACCTCACCGTGCGCCAAACTTTAACCTCTTATCCTAACGTTAATGCATAACCCATTTCCTGAGAACAACCCCTATCCCATAATTCTAACCCTATCTCCTAGTCATCACTGTGACACCTAATCCCTAACCCTAATTCTAAACCGCTAACCCTAACCGTAACCCTACCTACAACCCTAACACTGACAGTAACCCTTACTTCTAACCCCAATGCTATGCCTAACAAAAACCCTAACCCTTGACCCTAACCCTTCACCCTAACCCCTAAGCCTTACCCTAACCCTTAACCCTAATCCTAATCCTAACCATTAAACCTAACCCTAGCTCTTAAAGCTAACCCTAAACCTTACCCTCACGACTAGACCTAACCCTGACACTAACCTAACACCTAACCCTAACCAGAACCCCTAAAGCTAACCCTGAACCCTATCCCTAACCCTAGCAGTAAACTTTAACCCTAAACCTAAGCCCAACCCGTAACCGTAATCCTATCCTTTTACCCTAAAACTAACCCCTAAACCTAACCCCTATACCTCACCCTAACTCTAACCCCAATCCTAATTCTAACCATACCCCTTCATAAAACACTAACTCCTAACCGCTAATCCTAACACTAACCAAAAACCCTAATCACTAATCCCTAACCCTAACGCTTAACTTTTACCCTAACCGTTATCCCTCACCCTAAGTTTTAACAGTGACCCGAACCTTAACTTTAACTCTAAGCCTAACCCTTAACCCTACAGTAAGGAAGACCCTTAATGCTATTGGGATCCCTTATCCCTAACCCTAACACTACAGCTAAAAATAACCCTAACCTTGGATCCTTAAACCTAACCCCTAACACTTACTTTAACCCCAAACCCTAACCCTAATCCTAAGCATTAAACCTAACCCTATCTCTTAACCCTAACGCTAGCCCTTACCCTAACGCCTAGATCTAAACCTAAATCTAACCTACCGCCTAATCCTAACCTTAACCCCTAATGCTAACACTAACCCTGAACCCTAAACCTACCCGTATCCCTTAACACTAACCCTATCCGTGAACCTAAACCCTGACCCTAACCATTACCCGCACCCAAGCATTTAACCCTAACCCTAACCCTAATCCTTAATGCTAACCTTAACACTAAACCCTAACCCTAAGCCCAACACTTAACCCTAATCCTATCCCTTAACCCTAACCCTAACCCTAATGCTAACCCCTAAACGTAACCCTAACCGTGACCAGTAAACCTAACCCTAACCTCTAACACAAACCATAGCACATAACTCTAACCCTAAAACTAACCCTAAACCTAACCCTAAACCCTAACTATTAACCTTAACCCTAAGCGTTAACTCTCACGCTAACCTTTAATCCTAACCCTAATCCTAATCTTCAACCCTAAACCTAACACTTAACCCTAACCCTGTACCAAACCCTAACCCCTCATCTTAACCCTAAGCGTAAACCTCAACCCTAAACCAAAGTGTAACCGTTAAACCTAAGAGTAACCTTTAACCCTAACCCTAATCCCTAACCCTAAGCCCTCACCCTAACACTAAACTTCATCCTTAACCCTAACCAGAATCCTAACCCTAAATCTAATTCTCAGACTTCTTGCTTTCTTAGAGTTTAGAAAGCCTGCAATCCTCCCATGCCTTGCGTGAAAGGAGGCTCTACCACTGTGTCCTGCATGAAACCCACAGGCCCATACCCAGAGTATGATAGAGTGGGTTCCCGCGTACAATCCCAGCCCCCTAAACTCCCCCCGCCCGCCTAATGCAGACAGGGCCCGTGCGCTAAGCATAAACAATACCTTTAACAGATAACCCTAACCCTGAACATAACACCCAACCCTGTTCCTATTTCTCCCCTTAACACGTAAACCTCACCGTGCGCCTAACTTAACCTCTTATCCTAACGTTAATGCATAACCCATTTCCTGAGAACAACCCCTATCCCATAATTCTAACCCTATCTCCTAGTCATTACTGTGACACCTAATCCCTAACCCTAATTCTAAACTACTAACCCTAACCGTAACCCTACCTACAACCCTAACACTGACAGTAACCCTTACATCTAACCCCAACGCTATGCCTAACAAAAACCCTAACCCTTGACCCTAACCCTTCACCCTAACCCCTAAGCCTTACCCTGACCTTTAATCCTAATCCTAATCCTAACCATTAAACCTAACCCTAGCTCTTAAAGCTAACCCTAAACCTTACCCTCACGACTAGACCTAACCCTGACACTAACCTAACACCTAACCCTAACCAGAACCCCTAAAGCTAACCCTGAGCCCTATCCCTAACCCTAGCAGTAAATTTTAACCCTAAACCTAAGCCCACCCGTAACACTAATCCTATCCTTTTACCCTAAAACTAACCCCTAAACCTAACCCCTATACCTCACCCTAACTCTAACCCCAATCCTAATTCTAACCATACCCCTTCATAAAACACTAACTCCTAACCGCTAACCCTAACACTAACCAAAAACCCTAATCACTTATCCCTAACCCTAACACTTAACCTTTACCCTAACCGTTAACCCTCACCCTAAATCTTAACACTGACCCTAACCTTAACCTTTAACTCTAAGCCTAACCCTTAACCCTACAGTAAGGAAGACCCTTAATGCTAATGGGATCCCTTATCTCTAACCCTAACACTGCAGCTAAAAATAACCCTAACCCTGGATCCTTAAACCTAACCCCTAACACTTACTTTAACCCCAAACCCTAACCCTAATCCTAAGCATTAAACCTAACCCTATCTCTTAACCCTAACGCTAGCCCTTACACTAACGCCTAGATCTAACCCTAAATCTAACCTACCGCCTAATCCTAACCTTAAGCCCTAATGCTAACACTAACCCTGAACCCTAAACCTACCCGTAACCCTTAACACTAACCCTATCCTTGAACATTAACCTGACCCTAACCATTACCCGCACCCAAGCATTTAACCCTGACCCAACCCTAATCCTTAATGCTAACCCTAACAGTAAACCCTAACCCTAAGCCCAACACTTATCCCTAATCCTATCCCTTAACCCTAACCCTAACCCTAATGCTACACCCTAAACGTAACCCTATCCGTGACCACTAAACCTATCCCTAACCTCTAACACAAATCATAGCACATAACTCTAACCCTAAAACTAACCCTAACCTTAACCCTAACCCTAAACCCTAACTCTTAACCTAAACCCTAAGCGTTAACTCTCATGCTAACCTTTAATCCTAACCCTAATCCTAATCTTCAACCCTAAACCTAACACTTAACCCTAACCCTGTACCAAACCCTAACCCCTCATCTTAACCCTAACCGTAAACCTCAACCCTAAACCAAAGTGTAACCGTTAAACCTAAGAGTAACCTTTAACCCTAACCCTAATCCCTAACCCTAAGCCCTCACCCTAACACTAAACTTCATCCTTAACCCTAACCGGAATCCTAACCCTAAATCTAATTCTCAGACTTCTTGCTTTCTTAGAGTTTAGAAACCCTGCAATCCTCCATTGCCATGCGTGAAAGGCGGCTCTACCACTGTGTCCTGCATGAAACCCACGGGCCCATACCCAGAGTATGATAGAGTGGGTTCCCGGGTACAATCCCAGCCCCCTAAACTCCCCCCGTCCGCCTAATGCAGACAGGGCCCGTGCGCTAAGCATAAACAATACCTTTAACAGATAACCCTAACCCTGAACATAACACCCAACCCTGTTCCTATTTCTCCCCTTAACACGTAAACCTCACCGTGCGCCTAACTTAACCTCTTATCCTAACGTTAATGCATAACCCATTTCCTGAGAACAACCCCTATCCCATAATTCTAACCCTATCTCCTAGTCATCACTGTGACACCTAATCCCTAACCCTAATTCTAAACCGCTAACCATAACCGTAACCCTACCTACAACCCTAACACTGACAGTAACCCTTACTTCTAACCCCAATGCTATGCCTAACAAAAACCCTAACCCTTGACCCTAACCCTTCACCCTAACCCCTAAGCCTTACCCTAACCCTTAACCCTAATCCTAATCCTAACCATTAAACCTAAACCTAGCTCTTAAAGCTAACCCTAAACCTTACCCTCACGACTAGACCTAACCCTGACACTAACCTAACACCTAACCCTAACCAGAACCACTAAAGCTAACCCTGAACCCTATCCCTAACCCTAGCAGTAAACTTTAACCCTAAACCTAAGCCCAACCCGTAACCGTAATCCTATCCTTTTACCCTAAAACTAACCCCTAAACCTAACCCCTATACCTCACCCTAACTCTAACCCCAATCCTAATTCTAACCATACCCCTTCATAAAACACTAACTCCTAACCGCTAATCCTAACACTAACCAAAAACCCTAATCACTAATCCCTAACCCTAACGCTTAACCTTTACCCTAACCGTTATCCCTCACCCTAAGTTTTAACAGTGACCCTAACCTTAACTTTAACTCTAAGCCTAACCCTTAACCCTACAGTAAGGAAGACCCTTAATGCTATTGGGATCCCTTATC
This sequence comes from Eulemur rufifrons, assembly GCF_041146395.1. Lineage (NCBI taxonomy): Eukaryota > Metazoa > Chordata > Mammalia > Primates > Lemuridae > Eulemur > Eulemur rufifrons. The sequence goes on from NW_027182813.1 coordinate 3,250,473, forward strand.
CCTAACCCTAACACTACAGCTAAAAATAACCCTAACCTTGGATCCTTAAACCTAACCCCTAACACTTACTTTAACCCCAAACCCTAACCCTAATCCTAAGCATTAAACCTAACCCTATCTCTTAACCCTAACGCTAGCCCTTACCCTAACGCCTAGATCTAAACCTAAATCTAACCTACCGCCTAATCCTAACCTTAACCCCTAATGCTAACACTAACCCTGAACCCTAAACCTACCCGTATCCCTTAACACTAACCCTATCCGTGAACCTAAACCCTGACCCTAACCATTACCCGCACCCAAGCATTTAACCCTAACCCTAACCCTAATCCTTAATGCTAACCTTAACACTAAACCCTAACCCTAAGCCCAACACTTAACCCTAATCCTATCCCTTAACCCTAACCCTAACCCTAATGCTAACCCCTAAACGTAACCCTAACCGTGACCAGTAAACCTAACCCTAACCTCTAACACAAACCATAGCACATAACTCTAACCCTAAAACTAACCCTAAACCTAACCCTAAACCCTAACTATTAACCTTAACCCTAAGCGTTAACTCTCACGCTAACCTTTAATCCTAACCCTAATCCTAATCTTCAACCCTAAACCTAACACTTAACCCTAACCCTGTACCAAACCCTAACCCCTCATCTTAACCCTAAGCGTAAACCTCAACCCTAAACCAAAGTGTAACCGTTAAACCTAAGAGTAACCTTTAACCCTAACCCTAATCCCTAACCCTAAGCCCTCACCCTAACACTAAACTTCATCCTTAACCCTAACCAGAATCCTAACCCTAAATCTAATTCTCAGACTTCTTGCTTTCTTAGAGTTTAGAAAGCCTGCAATCCTCCCATGCCTTGCGTGAAAGGAGGCTCTACCACTGTGTCCTGCATGAAACCCACAGGCCCATACCCAGAGTATGATAGAGTGGGTTCCCGCGTACAATCCCAGCCCCCTAAACTCCCCCCGCCCGCCTAATGCAGACAGGGCCCGTGCGCTAAGCATAAACAATACCTTTAACAGATAACCCTAACCCTGAACATAACACCCAACCCTGTTCCTATTTCTCCCCTTAACACGTAAACCTCACCGTGCGCCTAACTTAACCTCTTATCCTAACGTTAATGCATAACCCATTTCCTGAGAACAACCCCTATCCCATAATTCTAACCCTATCTCCTAGTCATTACTGTGACACCTAATCCCTAACCCTAATTCTAAACTGCTAACCCTAACCGTAACCCTACCTACAACCCTAACACTGACAGTAACCCTTACATCTAACCCCAAGGCTATGCCTAACAAAAACCCTAACCCTTGACCCTAACCCTTCACCCTAACCCCTAAGCCTTACCCTGACCTTTAATCCTAATCCTAATCCTAACCATTAAACCTAACCCTAGCTCTTAAAGCTAACCCTAAACCTTACCCTCACGACTAGACCTAACCCTGACACTAACCTAACACCTAACCCTAACCAGAACCCCTAAAGCTAACCCTGAGCCCTATCCCTAACCCTAGCAGTAAATTTTAACCCTAAACCTAAGCCCACCCGTAACACTAATCCTATCCTTTTACCCTAAAACTAACCCCTAAACCTAACCCCTATACCTCACCCTAACTCTAACCCCAATCCTAATTCTAACCATACCCCTTCATAAAACACTAACTCCTAACCGCTAACCCTAACACTAACCAAAAACCCTAATCACTTATCCCTAACCCTAACACTTAACCTTTACCCTAACCGTTAACCCTCACCCTAAATCTTAACACTGACCCTAACCTTAACCTTTAACTCTAAGCCTAACCCTTAACCCTACAGTAAGGAAGACCCTTAATGCTAATGGGATCCCTTATCTCTAACCCTAACACTGCAGCTAAAAATAACCCTAACCTTGGATCCTTAAACCTAACCCCTAACACTTACTTTAACCCCAAACCCTAACCCTAATCCTAAGCATTAAACCTAACCCTATCTCTTAACCCTAACGCTAGCCCTTACACTAACGCCTAGATCTAACCCTAAATCTAACCTACCGCCTAATCCTAACCTTAAGTCCTAATGCTAACACTAACCCTGAACCCTAAACCTACCCGTAACCCTTAACACTAACCCTATCCTTGAACATTAACCTGACCCTAACCATTACCCGCACCCAAGCATTTAACCCTGATTCTAACCTTAATCCTTAATGCTAACCCTAACACTAAACCCTAACCCTAAGCCCAACACTTAACCCTAATCCTTTCCCTTAACCCTAACCCTAACCCTAATGCTACCCCCTAAACGTAACCCTAACCGTGACCAGTAAACCTAACCCTAACCTCTAACACAAACCATAGCACATATCTCTAACCCTAAAACTAACCCTAACCCTAACCCTAACCCTAAACCCTAACTCTTAACCTTAACCCTAAGCGTTAACTCTCATGCTAACCTTTAATCCTAACCCTAATCCTAATCTTCAACCCTAAATCTAACACTTAACCCTAACCCTGTGCCAAACCCTAACCCCTCATCTTAACCCTAAGCGTAAACCTCAACCCTAAACCAAAGTGTAACCGTTAAACCTAAGAGTAACCTTTAACCCTAACCCTAATCCCTAACCCTAAGCCCTCACCCTAACACTAAACTTCATCCTTAACCCTAACCAGAATCCTAACCCTAAATCTAATTCTCAGACTTCTTGCTTTCTTAGAGTTTAGAAAGCCTGCAATCCTCCCATGCCATGCGTGAAAGGAGGCTCTACCACTGTGTCCTGCATGAAACCCACGGGCCCATACCCAGAGTATGATAGAGTGTTTTCCCGGGTACAATCCCAGCCCCCTAAACTCCCCCCGCCTGCCTAATGCAGACAGGGCCCGTGCGCTAAGCATAAACAATACCTTTAACAGATAACCCTAACCCTGAACATAACACCCAACCCTGTTCCTATTTCTCCCCTTAACACGTAAACCTCACCGTGCGCCAAACTTTAACCTCTTATCCTAACGTTAATGCATAACCCATTTCCTGAGAACAACCCCTATCCCATAATTCTAACCCTATCTCCTAGTCATCACTGTGACACCTAATCCCTAACCCTAATTCTAAACCGCTAACCCTAACCGTAACCCTACCTACAACCCTAACACTGACAGTAACCCTTACTTATAACCCCAACGCTATGCCTAACAAAAACCCTAACCCTTGACCCTAACCCTTCACCCTAACCCCTAAGCCATACCCTAACCCTTAACCGTAATCCTAATCCTAACCATTAAACCTAACCCTAGCTCTTAAAGCTAACCCTAAACCTTACCCTCAAGACTAGACCTAACCCTGACACTAACCTAACACCTAACCCTAACCAGAACCCCTAAAGCTAACCCTGAACCCTATCCCTAACCCCAGCAGTAAACTTTAACCCTAAACCTAAGCCCAACCCGTAACCCTAATCCTATCCTTTTACCCTAAAACTAACCCCGAAACCTAACCCCTATACCTCACCCTAACTCTAACCCCAATCCTAATTCTAACCATACCCCTTCATAAAACACTAACTCCTAACCGCTAACCCTAACACTAACCAAAAACCCTAATCACTAATCCCTAACCCTAACGCTTAACCTTTACCCTAACCGTTAACCCTCACCCTAAATCTTAACACTGACCCTAACCTTAACCTTTAACTCTAAGCCTAACCCTTAACCCTTCAGTAAGGAAGACCCTTAATGCTAATGGGATCCCTTATCCGTAACCCTAACACTACAGCTAAAAATAACCCTAACCTTGGATCCTTAAACCTGACCCCTAACACTTACTTTAACCCCAAACCCTAACCCTAATCCTAAGCATTAAACCTAACCCTATCTCTTAACCCTAACGCTAGCCCTTACCCTAACGCCTAGATCTAACCCTAAATCTAACCTACCGCCTAATCCTAACCTTAAGCCCTAATGCTAACACTAACCCTGAACCCTAAACCTACCCGTAACCCTTAACACTAACCCTATCCGTGAACCTTAACCCTGACCCTAACCATTACCCGCACCCAAGCATTTAACCCTGACCCTAACCCTAATCCTTAATGCTAACCCTAACACTAAACCCTAACCCTAAGCCCAACACTTATCCCTAATCCTATCCCTTAACCCTAACCCTAACCCTAATGCTACCCCCTAAACGTAACCCTATCCGTGACCACTAAACCTAACCCTAACCTCTAACACAAATGATAGCACATAACTCTAACCCTAAAACTAACCCTAACCCTAACACTAACCCTAACCCTAAACCCTAGCTCTTAACCTAAACCCTAAGCGTTAACTCTCACGCTAACCTTTAATCCTAACCCTAATCCTAATCTTCAACCCTAAACCTAACACTTAACCCTAACCCTGTACCAAACCCTAACCCCTCATCTTAACCCTAACCGTAAACCTCAACCCTAAACCAAAGTGTAACCGTTAAACCTAAGAGTACCCTTTAACCCTAACCCTAATCCCTAACCCTAAGCCCTCACCCTAACACTAAACTTCATCCTTAACCCTAACCAGAATCCTAACCCTAAATCTAATTCTCAGACTTCTTGCTTTCTTAGAGTTTAGAAAGCCTGCAATCCTCCCATGCCAGGCGTGAAAGGAGGCTCTACCACTGTGTCCTGCATGAAACCCACGGGCCCATACCCAGAGTATGATAGAGTGGGTTCCCGGGTACAATCCCAGCCCCCTAAACTCCCCCCGCCCGCCTAATGCAGACAGGGCCCGTGCGATAAGCATAAACAATACCTTTAACAGATAACCCTAACCCTGAACATAACACCCAACCCTGTTCCTATTTCTCCCCTTAACACGTAACCCTCACCGTGCGCCTAACTTTAACCTCTTATCCTAACGTTAATGCATAACCCATTTCCTGAGAACAACCCCTATGCCATAATTCTAACCCTATCTCCTAGTCATCACTGTGACACCTAATCCCTAACCCTAATTCTAAACCGCTAACCCTAACCTTAACCCTACCTACAACCCTAACACTGACAGTAACCCTTACTTCTAACCCCAACGCTATGCCTAACAGAAACCCTAACCCTTGACCCTAACCCTTCACCCTAACCCCTAGCCTTACCCTAACCCTTAACCCTAATCCTAATCCTAACCATTAAACCTAACCCTAGCTCTTAAAGCTAACCCTAAACCTTACCCTCACGACTAGACCTAACCCTGACACTAACCTAACACCTAACCCTAACCAGAACCCCTAAAGCTAACCCTGAACCCTATCCCTAACCCAAGCAGTAAACTTTAACCCTAAACCTAAGCCCAACCCGTAACCCTAATCCTATCCTTTTACCCTAAAACTAAACCCGAAACCTAACCCCTATACCTCACCCTAACTCTAACCCCAATCCTAATTCTAACCATACCCCTTCATAAAACACTAACTCCTAACCGCTACCCCTAACACTAACCAAAAACCCTAATCACTAATCCCTAACCCTAACGCTTATCCTTTACCCTAACCGTTAACCCTCACCCTAAATCTTAACACTGACCCTAACCTTAACCTTTAACTCTAAGCCTAACCCTTAACCCTACAGTAAGGAAGACCCTTAATGCTAATGGGATCCCTTATCCCTAGCCCTAACACTACAGCTAAAAATAACCCTAACCTTGGATCCTTAAATCTAACCCCTAACACTTTCTTTAACCCCAAACCCTAACCCTAATCCTAAGCATTAAACCTAACCCTATCTCTTAACCCTAACGCTAGCCCTTACACTAACGCCTAGATCTAACCCTAAATCTAACCTACCGCCTAATCCTAACCTTAAGCCCTAATGCTAACACTAACCCTGAACCCTAAAGCTACCCGTAACCCTTAACAATAACCCTATCCGTGAACCTTAACCCTGACCCTAACCATTACCCGCACCCAAGCATTTAACCCTGACCCTAACCCTAATCCTTAATGCTAACCCTAACACTAAACCCTAACCCTAAGCCCAACACTTATCCCTAATCCTATCCCTTAACCCTAACCCTAACCCTAATGCTACACCCTAAACGCAACCCTAACCGTGACCAGTAAACCTAACCCTAACCTCTAACACAAACCATAGCACATAACTCTAACCCTAAAACTAACCCTAACCCTAACACTAACCCTAACCCTAAACCCTAACACTTAACCTTAATCCTAATCGTTAACTCTCACGCTAACCTTTAATTCTAACCCTAATCCTAATCTTCAACCCTAAACCTAACACTTAACCCTAACCCTTTACCAAACCCTAACCCCTCATCTTAACCCTAACCGTAAACCTCAACCCTAAACCAAAGTGTAACCGTTAAACCTAAGAGTAACCTTTAACCCTAACCCTAATCCCTAACCCTAAGCCCTCACCCTAACACTAAACTTCATCCTTAACCCTAACCATAATCCTAACCCTAAATCTAATTCTCAGATTTCTTGCTTTCTTAGAGTTTAGAAAGCCTGCAATCCTCCCATGCCATGCGTGAAAGGAGGCTCTACCACTGTGTCCTGCATGAAACCCACGGGCCCATACCCAGAGTATGATAGAGTGGGTTCCCGGGTACAATCCCAGCCCCCTGAACTCCCCCCGCCTGCCTAATGCAGACAGGGCCTGTGCGCTAAACATAAACAATACCTTTAACAGATAACCCTAATCCTGAACATAACACCCAACCCTGTTCCTATTTCTCCCCTTAACACGTAAACCTCACCGTGCGCCTAACTTTAACCTCTTATCCTAACGTTAATGCATAACCCATTTCCTGAGAACAACCCCTATCCCATAATTCTAACCCTATCTCCTAGTCATCACTGTGACACCTAATCCCCAACCCTAATTCTAAACCGCTAACCCTAACCTAACCCTACCTACAACCCTAACACTGACAGTAACCCTTACTTCTAACCCCAACGCTATGCCTAACAAAAACCCTAACCCTTGACCCTAACCCTTCACCCTAACCCCTAAGCCTTACCCTAACCCTTAACCCGAATCCTAATCCTAACCATTAAACCTAACCCCAGCTCTTAAAGCTAACCCTAAACCTTACCCTCACGACTAGACCTAACCCTGACACTAACCTAACACCTAACCCTAACCAGAACCCCTAAAGCTAACCCTGAACCCTATCCCTAACCCCAGCAGTAAACTTTAACCCTAAACCTAAGCCCAACCCGTAACCCTAATCCTATCCTTTTACCCTAAAACTAACCCCGAAACCTAACCCCTATACCTCACCCTAACTCTAACCCCAATCCTAATTCTAACCATACCCCTTCATAAAACACTAACTCCTAACCGCTAACCCTAACACTAACCAAAAACCCTAATCACTAATCCCTAACCCTAACGCTTAACCTTTACCCTAACCATTATCCCTCACCCTAAGTTTTAACAGTGACCCTAACCTTAACTTTAACTCTAAGCCTAACCCTTAACCCTACAGTAAGGAAGACCCTTAATGCTATTGGGATCCCTTATCCCTAACCCTAACACTACAGCTAAAAATAACCCTAACCTTGGATCCTTAAACCTAACCCCTAACACTTACTTTAACCCCAAACCCTAACCCTAATCCTAAGCATTAAACCTAACCCTATCTCTTAACCCTAACGCTAGCCCTTACCCTAACGCCTAGATCTAAACCTAAATCTAACCTACCGCCTAATCCTAACCTTAACCCCTAATGCTAACACTAACCCTGAACCCTAAACCTACCCGTATCCCTTAACACTAACCCTATCCGTGAACCTAAACCCTGACCCTAACCATTACCCGCACCCAAGCATTTAACCCTAACCCTAACCCTAATCCTTAATGCTAACCTTAACACTAAACCCTAACCCTAAGCCCAACACTTAACCCTAATCCTATCCCTTAACCCTAACCCTAACCCTAATGCTAACCCCTAAACGTAACCCTAACCGTGACCAGTAAACCTAACCCTAACCTCTAACACAAACCATAGCACATAACTCTAACCCTAAAACTAACCCTAAACCTAACCCTAAACCCTAACTATTAACCTTAACCCTAAGCGTTAACTCTCACGCTAACCTTTAATCCTAACCCTAATCCTAATCTTCAACCCTAAACCTAACACTTAACCCTAACCCTGTACCAAACCCTAACCCCTCATCTTAACCCTAAGCGTAAACCTCAACCCTAAACCAAAGTGTAACCGTTAAACCTAAGAGTAACCTTTAACCCTAACCCTAATCCCTAACCCTAAGCCCTCACCCTAACACTAAACTTCATCCTTAACCCTAACCAGAATCCTAACCCTAAATCTAATTCTCAGACTTCTTGCTTTCTTAGAGTTTAGAAAGCCTGCAATCCTCCCATGCCTTGCGTGAAAGGAGGCTCTACCACTGTGTCCTGCATGAAACCCACAGGCCCATACCCAGAGTATGATAGAGTGGGTTCCCGCGTACAATCCCAGCCCCCTAAACTCCCCCCGCCCGCCTAATGCAGACAGGGCCCGTGCGCTAAGCATAAACAATACCTTTAACAGATAACCCTAACCCTGAACATAACACCCAACCCTGTTCCTATTTCTCCCCTTAACACGTAAACCTCACCGTGCGCCTAACTTAACCTCTTATCCTAACGTTAATGCATAACCCATTTCCTGAGAACAACCCCTATCCCATAATTCTAACCCTATCTCCTAGTCATTACTGTGACACCTAATCCCTAACCCTAATTCTAAACTGCTAACCCTAACCGTAACCCTACCTACAACCCTAACACTGACAGTAACCCTTACATCTAACCCCAAGGCTATGCCTAACAAAAACCCTAACCCTTGACCCTAACCCTTCACCCTAACCCCTAAGCCTTACCCTGACCTTTAATCCTAATCCTAATCCTAACCATTAAACCTAACCCTAGCTCTTAAAGCTAACCCTAAACCTTACCCTCACGACTAGACCTAACCCTGACACTAACCTAACACCTAACCCTAACCAGAACCCCTAAAGCTAACCCTGAGCCCTATCCCTAACCCTAGCAGTAAATTTTAACCCTAAACCTAAGCCCACCCGTAACACTAATCCTATCCTTTTACCCTAAAACTAACCCCTAAACCTAACCCCTATACCTCACCCTAACTCTAACCCCAATCCTAATTCTAACCATACCCCTTCATAAAACACTAACTCCTAACCGCTAACCCTAACACTAACCAAAAACCCTAATCACTTATCCCTAACCCTAACACTTAACCTTTACCCTAACCGTTAACCCTCACCCTAAATCTTAACACTGACCCTAACCTTAACCTTTAACTCTAAGCCTAACCCTTAACCCTACAGTAAGGAAGACCCTTAATGCTAATGGGATCCCTTATCTCTAACCCTAACACTGCAGCTAAAAATAACCCTAACCTTGGATCCTTAAACCTAACCCCTAACACTTACTTTAACCCCAAACCCTAACCCTAATCCTAAGCATTAAACCTAACCCTATCTCTTAACCCTAACGCTAGCCCTTACACTAACGCCTAGATCTAACCCTAAATCTAACCTACCGCCTAATCCTAACCTTAAGTCCTAATGCTAACACTAACCCTGAACCCTAAACCTACCCGTAACCCTTAACACTAACCCTATCCTTGAACATTAACCTGACCCTAACCATTACCCGCACCCAAGCATTTAACCCTGATTCTAACCTTAATCCTTAATGCTAACCCTAACACTAAACCCTAACCCTAAGCCCAACACTTAACCCTAATCCTTTCCCTTAACCCTAACCCTAACCCTAATGCTACCCCCTAAACGTAACCCTAACCGTGACCAGTAAACCTAACCCTAACCTCTAACACAAACCATAGCACATATCTCTAACCCTAAAACTAACCCTAACCCTAACCCTAACCCTAAACCCTAACTCTTAACCTTAACCCTAAGCGTTAACTCTCATGCTAACCTTTAATCCTAACCCTAATCCTAATCTTCAACCCTAAATCTAACACTTAACCCTAACCCTGTGCCAAACCCTAACCCCTCATCTTAACCCTAAGCGTAAACCTCAACCCTAAACCAAAGTGTAACCGTTAAACCTAAGAGTAACCTTTAACCCTAACCCTAATCCCTAACCCTAAGCCCTCACCCTAACACTAAACTTCATCCTTAACCCTAACCAGAATCCTAACCCTAAATCTAATTCTCAGACTTCTTGCTTTCTTAGAGTTTAGAAAGCCTGCAATCCTCCCATGCCATGCGTGAAAGGAGGCTCTACCACTGTGTCCTGCATGAAACCCACGGGCCCATACCCAGAGTATGATAGAGTGTTTTCCCGGGTACAATCCCAGCCCCCTAAACTCCCCCCGCCTGCCTAATGCAGACAGGGCCCGTGCGCTAAGCATAAACAATACCTTTAACAGATAACCCTAACCCTGAACATAACACCCAACCCTGTTCCTATTTCTCCCCTTAACACGTAAACCTCACCGTGCGCCTAACTTTAACCTCTTATCCTAACGTGAATGCATAACCCATTTCCTGAGAACAACCCCTATCCCATAATTCTAACCCTATCTCCTAGTCATCACTGTGACACCTAATCCCTAACCCTAATTCTAAACCGCTAACCCTAACCGTAACCCTACCTACAACCCTAACACTGACAGTAACCCTTACTTATAACCCCAACGCTATGCCTAACAAAAACCCTAACCCTTGACCCTAACCCTTCACCCTAACCCCTAAGCCATACCCTAACCCTTAACCGTAATCCTAATCCTAACCATTAAACCTAACCCTAGCTCTTAAAGCTAACCCTAAACCTTACCCTCACGACTAGACCTAACCCTGACACTAACCTAACACCTAACCCTAACCAGAACCCCTAAAGCTAACCCTGAACCCTATCCCTAACCCCAGCAGTAAACTTTAACCCTAAACCTAAGCCCAACCCGTAACCCTAATCCTATCCTTTTACCCTAAAACTAACCCCGAAACCTAACCCCTATACCTCACCCTAACTCTAACCCCAATCCTAATTCTAACCATACCCCTTCATAAAACACTAACTCCTAACCGCTAACCCTAACACTAACCAAAAACCCTAATCACTAATCCCTAACCCTAACGCTTAACCTTTACCCTAACCGTTAACCCTCACCCTAAATCTTAACACTGACCCTAACCTTAACCTTTAACTCTAAGCCTAACCCTTAACCCTTCAGTAAGGAAGACCCTTAATGCTAATGGGATCCCTTATCCCTAACCCTAACACTACAGCTAAAAATAACCCTAACCTTGGATCCTTAAACCTGACCCCTAACACTTACTTTAACCCCAAACCCTAACCCTAATCCTAAGCATTAAACCTAACCCTATCTCTTAACCCTAACGCTAGCCCTTACCCTAACGCCTAGATCTAACCCTAAATCTAACCTACCGCCTAATCCTAACCTTAAGCCCTAATGCTAACACTAACCCTGAACCCTAAACCTACCCGTAACCCTTAACACTAACCCTATCCGTGAACCTTAACCCTGACCCTAACCATTACCCGCACCCAAGCATTTAACCCTGACCCTAACCCTAATCCTTAATGCTAACCCTAACACTAAACCCTAACCCTAAGCCCAACACTTATCCCTAATCCTATCCCTTAACCCTAACCCTAACCCTAATGCTACCCCCTAAACGTAACCCTATCCGTGACCACTAAACCTAACCCTAACCTCTAACACAAATGATAGCACATAACTCTAACCCTAAAACTAACCCTAACCCTAACACTAACCCTAACCCTAAACCCTAGCTCTTAACCTAAACCCTAAGCGTTAACTCTCACGCTAACCTTTAATCCTAACCCTAATCCTAATCTTCAACCCTAAACCTAACACTTAACCCTAACCCTGTACCAAACCCTAACCCCTCATCTTAACCCTAACCGTAAACCTCAACCCTAAACCAAAGTGTAACCGTTAAACCTAAGAGTAACCTTTAACCCTAACCCTAATCCCTAACCCTAAGCCCTCACCCTAACACTAAACTTCATCCTTAACCCTAACCAGAATCCTAACCCTAAATCTAATTCTCAGACTTCTTGCTTTCTTAGAGTTTAGAAAGCCTGCAATCCTCCCATGCCAGGCGTGAAAGGAGGCTCTACCACTGTGTCCTGCATGAAACCCACGGGCCCATACCCAGAGTATGATAGAGTGGGTTCCCGGGTACAATCCCAGCCCCCTAAACTCCCCCCGCCCGCCTAATGCAGACAGGGCCCGTGCGATAAGCATAAACAATACCTTTAACAGATAACCCTAACCCTGAACATAACACCCAACCCTGTTCCTATTTCTCCCCTTAACACGTAACCCTCACCGTGCGCCTAACTTTAACCTCTTATCCTAACGTTAATGCATAACCCATTTCCTGAGAACAACCCCTATGCCATAATTCTAACCCTATCTCCTAGTCATCACTGTGACACCTAATCCCTAACCCTAATTCTAAACCGCTAACCCTAACCTTAACCCTACCTACAACCCTAACACTGACAGTAACCCTTACTTCTAACCCCAACGCTATGCCTAACAGAAACCCTAACCCTTGACCCTAACCCTTCACCCTAACCCCTAGCCTTACCCTAACCCTTAACCCTAATCCTAATCCTAACCATTAAACCTAACCCTAGCTCTTAAAGCTAACCCTAAACCTTACCCTCACGACTAGACCTAACCCTGACACTAACCTAACACCTAACCCTAACCAGAACCCCTAAAGCTAACCCTGAACCCTATCCCTAACCCAAGCAGTAAACTTTAACCCTAAACCTAAGCCCAACCCGTAACCCTAATCCTATCCTTTTACCCTAAAACTAAACCCGAAACCTAACCCCTATACCTCACCCTAACTCTAACCCCAATCCTAATTCTAACCATACCCCTTCATAAAACACTAACTCCTAACCGCTACCCCTAACACTAACCAAAAACCCTAATCACTAATCCCTAACCCTAACGCTTATCCTTTACCCTAACCGTTAACCCTCACCCTAAATCTTAACACTGACCCTAACCTTAACCTTTAACTCTAAGCCTAACCCTTAACCCTACAGTAAGGAAGACCCTTAATGCTAATGGGATCCCTTATCCCTAGCCCTAACACTACAGCTAAAAATAACCCTAACCTTGGATCCTTAAATCTAACCCCTAACACTTTCTTTAACCCCAAACCCTAACCCTAATCCTAAGCATTAAACCTAACCCTATCTCTTAACCCTAACGCTAGCCCTTACACTAACGCCTAGATCTAACCCTAAATCTAACCTACCGCCTAATCCTAACCTTAAGCCCTAATGCTAACACTAACCCTGAACCCTAAAGCTACCCGTAACCCTTAACAATAACCCTATCCGTGAACCTTAACCCTGACCCTAACCATTACCCGCACCCAAGCATTTAACCCTGACCCTAACCCTAATCCTTAATGCTAACCCTAACACTAAACCCTAACCCTAAGCCCAACACTTATCCCTAATCCTATCCCTTAACCCTAACCCTAACCCTAATGCTACACCCTAAACGCAACCCTAACCGTGACCAGTAAACCTAACCCTAACCTCTAACACAAACCATAGCACATAACTCTAACCCTAAAACTAACCCTAACCCTAACACTAACCCTAACCCTAAACCCTAACACTTAACCTTAACACTAATCGTTAACTCTCACGCTAACCTTTAATTCTAACCCTAATCCTAATCTTCAACCCTAAACCTAACACTTAACCCTAACCCTTTACCAAACCCTAACCCCTCATCTTAACCCTAACCGTAAACCTCAACCCTAAACCAAAGTGTAACCGTTAAACCTAAGAGTAACCTTTAACCCTAACCCTAATCCCTAACCCTAAGCCCTCACCCTAACACTAAACTTCATCCTTAACCCTAACCATAATCCTAACCCTAAATCTAATTCTCAGATTTCTTGCTTTCTTAGAGTTTAGAAAGCCTGCAATCCTCCCATGCCATGCGTGAAAGGAGGCTCTACCACTGTGTCCTGCATGAAACCCACGGGCCCATACCCAGAGTATGATAGAGTGGGTTCCCGGGTACAATCCCAGCCCCCTGAACTCCCCCCGCCTGCCTAATGCAGACAGGGCCTGTGCGCTAAACATAAACAATACCTTTAACAGATAACCCTAATCCTGAACATAACACCCAACCCTGTTCCTATTTCTCCCCTTAACACGTAAACCTCACCGTGCGCCTAACTTTAACCTCTTATCCTAACGTTAATGCATAACCCATTTCCTGAGAACAACCCCTATCCCATAATTCTAACCCTATCTCCTAGTCATCACTGTGACACCTAATCCCTAACCCTAATTCTAAACCGCTAACCCTAACCTAACCCTACCTACAACCCTAACACTGACAGTAACCCTTACTTCTAACCCCAACGCTATGCCTAACAAAAACCCTAACCCTTGACCCTAACCCTTCACCCTAACCCCTAAGCCTTACCCTAACCCTTAACCCGAATCCTAATCCTAACCATTAAACCTAACCCCAGCTCTTAAAGCTAACCCTAAACCTTACCCTCACGACTAGACCTAACCCTGACACTAACCTAACACCTAACCCTAACCAGAACCCCTAAAGCTAACCCTGAACCCTATCCCTAACCCCAGCAGTAAACTTTAACCCTAAACCTAAGCCCAACCCGTAACCCTAATCCTATCCTTTTACCCTAAAACTAACCCCTAAACCTAACCCCTATACCTCACCCTAACTCTAACCCCAATCCTAATTCTAACCATACCCCTTCATAAAACACTAACTCCTAACCGCTAACCCTAACACTAACCAAAAACCCTAATCACTAATCCCTAACCCTAACGCTTAACCTTTACCCTAACCGTTAACCCTCACCCTAAATCTTAACACTGACCCTAACCTTAACCTTTAACTCTAAGCCTAACCCTTAAAAAAACAGTAAGGAAGACCCTTAATGCTAATGGGATCCCTTATCCCTAACCCTAACACTACAGCTAAAAATAACCCTAACCTTGGATCCTTAAACCTAACCTCTAACACTTACTTTAACCCCAAACCCTAACCCTAATCCTAAGCATTAAACCTAACCCTATCTCTTAACCCTAACGCTAGCCCTTACCCTAAGGCCTAGATCTAACCCTAAATCTAACCTACCGCCTAATCCTAACCTTAAGCCCTAATGCTAACACTAACCCTGAACCCTAAACCTACCCGTAACCCTTAACACTAACCCTATCCGTGAACCTTAACCCTGACCCTAAACATTACCCGCACCCAAGCATTTAACCCTGACCCTAACACTAATCCTTAATGCTAACCTTAACACTAAACCCTAACCCTAAGCCCAGCACTTAACCCTAATCCTATCCCTTAACCCTAACCCTAACCCTAATGCTAACCCCTAAACGTAACCCTAACCATGACCAGTAAACCTAACCCTAACCTCTAACACAAACCATAGCACCTAATTCTAACCCTAAAACTAACCCTAACCCTAACCCTAAACCCTAACTCTTAACCTTAACCCTAAGCGTTAACTCTCACGCTAACCTTTAATCCTAACCCTAATCCTAATCTTCAACCCTAAACCTAACACTTAACCCTAACCCTGTACCAAACCCTAACCCCTCATCTTAACCCTAACCTTAAACCTCATCCCTAAACCAAAGTGTAACCGTTAAACCTAAGAGTAACCTTTAACCCTAACCCTATTCCCTAACCCTAAGCCCTCACCCTAACACTAAACTTCATCCTTAACCCTAACCAGAATCCTACCCCTAAATCTAATTCTCAGACTTCTTGCTTTCTTAGAGTTTAGAAAGCTTGCAATCCTCCCATGCCATGCGTGAAAGGAGGCTCTACCACTGTGTCCTGCATGAAACCCACGGGCCCATACCCAGAGTATGATAGAGTGGGTTCCCGGGTACAATCCCAGCCCCCTAAACTCCCCCCACCCGCCTAATGCAGACAGGGCCCGTGCGCTAAGCATAAACAATACCTTTAACAGATAACCCTAACCCTGAACATAACACCCAACCCTGTTGCTATTTCTCCCCTTAAGAGGTAAACCTCACCCTGCGCCTAACTTTAACCTCTTATCCTAACGTTAATGCATAAACCATTTCCTGAGAACAACCCCATCCCATAATTCTAACCCTATCTCCTAGTCCTCACTGTGACACCTAATCCCTAACCCTAATTCTAAACCGCTAACCCTAACCGTAACCCTACCTACAACCCTAACACTGACAGTAACCCTTACTTCTAACCCCAACGCTATGCCTAACAAAAACCCTAACCCTTGACCCTAACCCTTCACCCTAACCCCTAAGCCTTACCCTAACCCTTAACCCTAATCCTAATCCTAACCATTAAACCTAACCCTAGCTCTTAAATCTAACCCTAAACCTTACCCTCACGACTAGACCTAACCCTGACACTAACCTAACACCTAACCCTAACCAGAACCCCTAAAGCTAACCCTGAACCCTATCCCTAACCCTAGCGGTAAACTTTAACCCTAAACCTAAGCCCAACCCGTAACTCTAATCCTATCCTTTTACCCTAAAACTAACCCCTAAACCTAACCCCTATACCTCACCCTAACTCTAACCCCAATCCTAATTCTAACCATACCCCTTCATAAAACACTAACTCCTAACCGCTAACCCTAACACTAACCAAAAACCCTAATCACTAATCCCTAACACTAACGCTTAACATTTACCCTAACCGTTAACCCTCACCCTAAATCTTAACCCTGACCCTAACCTTAACCTTTAACTCTAAGCCTAACCCTTAACCCTACAGTAAGAAAGACCCTTATTGCTAATGGGATCCCTTATCCTTAACCCTAACACTACAGCTAAAAATAACCCTAACCTTTGATCCTTAAACCTAACCCCTAACACTTACTTTAACCCCAAACCCTAACCCTAATCCTAAGCATTAAACCTAACCCTATCTCTTAACCATAACGCTAACTCTTACCCTAACGCCTAGATCTAACCCTAAATCTAACCTACCGCCTAATCCTAACCTTAAGCACTAATGCTAACACTAACCCTGAACCCTAAACCTACCCATAACCCTTAACACTAACCCTATCCGTGAACCTTAACCCTGACCCTAACCATTACCCGCACCCAAGCATTTAACACTGACCCTAACCCTAATCCTTAACGCTAACCTTAACACTAAACCCTAACCCTAAGCCCAACACTTAACCCTAATCCTATCCCTTAACCCTAACCCTAAACCTAACCCTAACCCTAATGTTAACCCCTAAACGTAACCCTAACCGTGACCAGTAAATCTAACCCTAACCTCTAACACAAACCATAGCACATAACTCTAACCCTAAAACTAACCCTAAACCTAACCCTAAACCCTAACCCTTAACATTAACCCTAAGCGTTAACTCTCACGCTAACCTTTAATCCTGACCCTAATCCTAATCTTCAACCCTAAACCTAACACTTAACCCTAACCCTGTACCAAACCCTAACCCCTCATCTTAACCCTAACCGGAAACCTCAACCCGAAACCAAAGTGTAACCGTTAAACCTAGGAGTAACCTTTACCCCTAACCCTAATCCCTAACCCTAAGCCCTCACCCTAACACTAAACTTCATCCTTAACCCTGACCAGAATCCTAACCCTAAATCTAATTCTCAGACTTCTTGCTTTCTTAGAGTTTAGAAAGCCTGCAATCCTCCCATGCCATGCGTGAAAGGAGGCTCTACCACTGTGTCCTGCATGAAACCCAGGGGCCCATACCCAGAGTATGATAGAGTGGGTTCCCGGGTACAAACCCAGCCCCCTAAACTCCCCCCGCCCGCCTAATGCAGACAGGGCCCGTGCGCTAAGCATAAACAATACCTTTAACAGATAACCCTAACCCTGAACATAACACCGAACCCTGTTCCTATTTCTCCCCTTAACACGTAAACCTCACCGTGCGCCTAACTTTAACCTCTTATGCTAACGTTAATGCATAACCCATTTCCTGAGAACAACCCCTATCCCATAATTCTAACCCTATCTCCTAGTCATCACTGTGACACCTAATCCCTAACCCTAATTCTAAACCGCTAACCCTAACCGTAACCCTACCTACAACCCTAACACTGACAGTAACCCTTACTTCTAACCCCAACGCTATGCCTAACAAAAACCCTAACCCTTGACCCTAACCCTTCACCCTAACCCTTAAGCCTTACCCTAACCCTTAACCCTAATCCTAATCTTAACCATTAAACGTAACCCTAACTCTTAAAGCTAACCCTAAACCTTACCCTCACGACTAGACCTAACCCTGACACTAACCTAACACCTAACCCTAACCAGAACCCCTAAAGCTAACCCTGAACCCTATCCCTAACCCAAGCAGTAAACTTTAACCCTAAACCTAAGCCCAACCCGTAACCCTAATCCTATCCTTTTACCCTAAAACTAACCCCGAAACCTAACCCCTATACCTCACCCTAACTCTAACCCCAATCCTCATTCTAACCATACCCCTTCATAAAACACTAACTCCTAACCGCTAACCCTAACACTAACCCTAACCCTAACCCTAACCAAAAACCCTAATCACTAATCCCTAAACCTACCGCTTAACCTTTACCCTAACGGTTAACCCTCACCCTAAATCTTAACCCTGACACTAACCTTAACCTTTAACTCTAAGCCTAACCCTTAACCCTACAGTAAGGAAGACCCTTAATGCTAATGGGATCCCTTATCCCTAACCCTAACACTACAGCTAAAAATAACCCTAACCTTGAATCCTTAAACCTAACCCCTAACACTTACTTTAACCCCAAACCCTAACCGTAATCCTAAGCATTAAACCTAACGCTATCTCTTAACCCTAACGCTAGCCCTTACCCTATCGCCTAGATCTAACCCTAAATCTAACCTACCGCCTAATCCTAACCTTAAGACCTAATGCTAACACTAACCCTGAACCCTTAACCTACCCGTATCCCTTAACACTAACCCTATCCGTGAACCTAAACCCTGACCCTAAACATTACCCGCACCCAAGCATTTAACCGTGACCCTAACCCTAATACTTAATGGTAACCTTAACACTAAACTCTAACCCTAAGCCCAACACTTAACCCTAATCCTATCCCTTAACCCTAACCCTAACCATAACCCTAATGATACCCCCTAAACGTAACCCTAACCGTGACCAGTAAACCTAACCCTAACCTCTAACACAAACCATAGCACATAACTCTAACCCTAATACTAACCCAAAACCCTAACTCTTAACCTTAACCCTAAGCGTTAACTCTCGCGCTAACCTTTAATCCTAACCCTAATCCTAATCTTCAACCCTAAACCTAACACTTAACCCTAACCCTGTACCAAACCCTAACCCCTCATCTTAACCCTAACCGTAAACCTCAACCCTAAACCAAAGTGTAACCGTTAAACCTAAGAGTAAACTTTAACCCTAACCCTAATCCCTAACCCTAAGCCCTCACACTAACACTAAACTTCATCCTTAACCCTAACCATAATCCTAACCCTAAATCTAATTCTCAGACTTCTTGCTTTCTTAGAGTTTAGAAAGCCTGCAATCCTCCCTTGCCATGCGTGAAAGGCGGCTCTACCACTGTGTCCTGCATGAAACAGACGGGCCCATACCCAGAGTATGATAGAGTGGGTTCCCGGGTACAATCCCAGCCCCTTAAACTCCCCCCGCCCGCCTAATGCAGACAGGGCCCGTGCGCTAAGCATAAACAATACCTTTAACAGATAACCCTAACCCTGAACATAACACCCAACCCTGTTCCTATTTCTCCCCTTAACACGTAAACCTCACCGTGCGCCTAACTTTAACCTCTTATCCTAACGTTAATGCATAACCGATTTCCTGAGAACAACCCCTATCCCATAATTCTAACCCTATCTCCTAGTCATCACTGTGACACCTAATCCCTAACCCTAATTCTAAACCGCTAACCCTAACCGTAACCCTACCTACAACCCTAACACTGACAGTAACCCTTACTTCTAACCCCAACGCTATGCCTAACAAAAACCCTAACCCTTGACCCTAACCCTTCACCCTAACCCCTAAGCCTTAACCTAACCCTTAACCCTAATCCTAATCCTAACCATTAAACCTAACCCTAGCTCTTAAAGCTAACCCTAAACCTTACCCTCACGACTAGACGTAACCCTGACACTAACCTAACACCTAACCCTAACCAGAACCCCTAAAGCTAACCCTGAACCCTATCCCTAACCCCAGCAGTGAACTTTAACCCTAAACCTAAGCCCAACCCGTAACCCTAATCCTATCCTTTTACCCTAAAACTAACCCCTAAACCTAACTCCTATACCTCACCCTAACTCTAACCCCAATCCTAATTCTAACCATACCCCTTCATAAAACACTAACTACTAACCGCTAACCCTAACACTAACCAAAAACCCTAATCACTAATCCCTAACCCTAACACTTAACCTTTACCCTAACCGTTAACCCTCACCCTAAATCTTAACACTGACCCTAACCTTAACCTTTAACTCTAAGCCTAACCCTTAACCCTACAGTAAGGAAGACCCTTAATGCTAATGGGATCCCTTATCTCTAACCCTAACACTGCAGCTAAAAATAACCCTAACCTTGGATCCTTAAACCTGACCCCTAACACTTACTTAACCCCAAACCCTAACACTAATCCTAAGCATTAAACCTAAACCTATCTCTTAACCCTAACGCTAGCCCTTACCCTAACGCCTAGATCTAACCCTAAATCTAACCTACCGCCTAATCCTAACCTTAAGCCCTAATGCTAACACTAACCCTGAACCCTAAACCTACCCGGAACCCTTAACACTAACCCTATCCGTGAACCTTAACCCTGACCCTAACCATTACCCGCACCCAAGCATTTAACCCTGACCCTAACCCTAATCCTTAATGGTAACCCTAACACTAAACCCTAACCCTAAGCCCAACACTTATCCCTAATCCTATCCCTTAACCCTAACCCTAACCCTAATGCTACCCCCTAAACGTAACCCTATCCGTGACCAGTAAACCTAACCCTAACCTCTAACACAAACCATAGCACATAACTCTAACCCTAAAACTAACCCTAACCCTAACCCTAAACCCTAACTCTTAACCTAAACCCTAAGCGTTAACTCTCATGCTAACCTTTAATCCTAACCCTAATCCTAATCTTCAACCCTAAACCTAACACTTAACCCTAACCCTGTACCAAACCCTAACCCCTCATCTTAACCCTAACCGTAAACCTCAACCCTAAACCAAAGTGTAACCGTTAAACCTAAGAGTAACCTTTAACCCTAACCCTAATCCCTAACCCAAAGCCCTCACCCTAACACTAAACTTCATCCTTAACCCTAACCAGAATCCTAACCCTAAATCTAATTCTCAGACTTCTTGCTTTCTTAGAGTTTAGAAACCCTGCAATCCTCCCTTGCCATGCGTGAAAGGCGGCTCTACCACTGTGTCCTGCATGAAACCCACGGGCCCATACCCAGAGTATGATAGAGTGGGTTCCCGGGTACAATCCCAGCCCCCTAAACTCCCCCCGCCCGCCTAATGCAGACAGGGCCCGTGCGCTAAGCATAAACAATACCTTTAACAGATAACCCTAACCCTGAACATAACACCCAACCCTGTTCCTATTTCTCCCCTTAACACGTAAACCTCACCGTGCGCCTAACTTTAACCTCTTATCCTAACGTTAATGCATAACCCATTTCCTGAGAACAACCCCATCCCATAATTCTAACCCTATCTCCTAGTCATCACTGTGACACCTAATCCCTAACCCTAATTCTAAACCGCTAACCCTAACCGTAACCCTACCTACAACCCTAACACTGACAGTAACCCTTACTTCTAACCCCAACGCTATGCCTAACAAAAACCCTAACCCTTGACCCTAACCCTTCACCCTAACCCCTAAGCCTTACCCTAACCCTTAACCCTAATCCTAATCTTAACCATTAAACGTAACCCTAACTCTTAAAGCTAACCCTAAACCTTACCCTCACGACTAGACCTAACCCTGACACTAACCTAACACCTAACCCTAACCAGAACCCCTAAAGCTAACCCTGAACCCTATCCCTAACCCAAGCAGTAAACTTTAACCCTAAACCTAAGCCCAACCCGTAACCCTAATCCTATCCTTTTACCCTAAAACTAACCCCGAAACCTAACCCCTATACCTCACCCTAACTCTAACCCCAATCCTCATTCTAACCATACCCCTTCATAAAACACTAACTCCTAACCGCTAACCCTAACACTAACCCTAACCCTAACCCTAACCAAAAACCCTAATCACTAATCCCTAAACCTAACGCTTAACCTTTACCCTAACCGTTAACCCTCACCCTAAATCTTAACCCTGACACTATCCTTAACCTTTAACTCTAAGCCTAACCTTTAACCCTACAGTAAGGAAGACCCTTAATGCTAATGGGATCCCTTATCCCTAACCCTAACACTACAGCTAAAAATAACCCTAACCTTGAATCCTTAAACCTAACCCCTAACACTTACTTTAACCCCAAACCCTAACCGTAATCCTAAGCATTAAACCTAACGCTATCTCTTAACCCTAACGCTAGCCCTTACCCTATCGCCTAGATCTAACCCTAAATCTAACCTACCGCCTAATCCTAACCTTAAGACCTAATGCTAACACTAACCCTGAACCCTTAACCTACCCGTATCCCTTAACACTAACCCTATCCGTGAACCTAAACCCTGACCCTAAACATTACCCGCACCCAAGCATTTAACCGTGACCCTAACCCTAATACTTAATGGTAACCTTAACACTAAACTCTAACCCTAAGCCCAACACTTAACCCTAATCCTATCCCTTAACCCTAAGCCTAACCATAACCCTAATGATACCCCCTAAACGTAACCCTAACCGTGACCAGTAAACCTAACCCTAACCTCTAACACAAACCATAGCACATAACTCTAACCCTAATACTAACCCTAAACCCTAACTCTTAACCTTAACCCTAAGCGTTAACTCTCGCGCTAACCTTTAATCCTAAACCTAATCCTAATCTTCAACCCTAAACCTAACACTTAACCCTAACCCTGTACCAAACCCTAACCCCTCATCTTAACCCTAACCGTAAACCTCAACCCTAAACCAAAGTGTAACCGTTAAACCTAAGAGTAAACTTTAACCCTAACCCTAATCCCTAACCCTAAGCCCTCACCCTAACACTAAACTTCATCCTTAACCCTAACCAGAATCCTAACCCTAAATCTAATTCTCAGACTTCTTGCTTTCTTAGAGTTTAGAAACCCTGCAATCCTCCCTTGCCATGCGTGAAAGGCGGCTCTACCACTGTGTCCTGCATGAAACAGACGGGCCCATACCCAGAGTATGATAGAGTGGGTTCCCGGGTACAATCCCAGCCCCCTAAACTCCCCCCGCCCGCCTAATGCAGACAGGGCCCGTGCGCTAAGCATAAACAATACCTTTAACAGATAACCCTAACCCTGAACATAACACCCAACCCTGTTCCTATTTCTCCCCTTAACACGTAAACCTCACCGTGCGCCTAACTTTAACCTCTTATCCTAACGTTAATGCATAACCGATTTCCTGAGAACAACCCCTATCCCATAATTCTAACCCTATCTCCTAGTCATCACTGTGACACCTAATCCCTAACCCTAATTCTAAACCGCTAACCCTAACCGTAACCCTACCTACAACCCTAACACTGACAGTAACCCTTACTTCTAACCCCAACGCTATGCCTAACAAAAACCCTAACCCTTGACCCTAACCCTTCACCCTAACCCCTAAGCCTTAACCTAACCCTTAACCCTAATCCTAATCCTAACCATTAAACCTAACCCTAGCTCTTAAAGCTAACCCTAAACCTTACCCTCACGACTAGACGTAACCCTGACACTAACCTAACACCTAACCCTAACCAGAACCCCTAAAGCTAACCCTGAACCCTATCCCTAACCCCAGCAGTGAACTTTAACCCTAAACCTAAGCCCAACCCGTAACCCTAAATCTATCCTTTTACCCTAAAACTAACCCCTAAACCTAACTCCTATACCTCACCCTAACTCTAACCCCAATCCTAATTCTAACCATACCCCTTCATAAAACACTAACTACTAACCGCTAACCCTAACACTAACCAAAAACCCTAATCACTAATCCCTAACCCTAACACTTAACCTTTACCCTAACCGTTAACCCTCACCCTAAATCTTAACACTGACCCTAACCTTAACCTTTAACTCTAAGCCTAACCCTTAACCCTACAGTAAGGAAGACCCTTAATGCTAATGGGATCCGTTATCTCTAACCCTAACACTGCAGCTAAAAATAACCCTAACCTTGGATCCTTAAACCTGACCCCTAACACTTACTTAACCCCAAACCCTAACACTAATCCTAAGCATTAAACCTAAACCTATCTCTTAACCCTAACGCTAGCCCTTACCCTAACGCCTAGATCTAACCCTAAATCTAACCTACCGCCTAATCCTAACCTTAAGCCCTAATGCTAACACTAACCCTGAACCCTAAACCTACCCGGAACCCTTAACACTAACCCTATCCGTGAACCTTAACCCTGACCCTAACCATTACCCGCACCCAAGCATTTAACCCTGACCCTAACCCTAATCCTTAATGGTAACCCTAACACTAAACCCTAACCCTAAGCCCAACACTTATCCCTAATCCTATCCCTTAACCCTAACCCTAACCCTAATGCTACCCCCTAAACGTAACCCTATCCGTGACCAGTAAACCTAACCCTAACCTCTAACACAAACCATAGCACATAACTCTAACCTTAAAACTAACCCTAACCCTAACCCTAAACCCTAACTCTTAACCTAAACCCTAAGCGTTAACTCTCATGCTAACCTTTAATCCTAACCCTAATCCTAATCTTCAACCCTAAACCTAACACTTAACGCTAACCCTGTACCAAACCCTAACCCCTCATCTTAACCCTAACCGTAAACCTCAACCCTAAACCAAAGTGTAACCGTTAAACCTAAGAGTAACCTTTAACCCTAACCCTAATCCCTAACCCAAAGCCCTCACCCTAACACTAAACTTCATCCTTAACCCTAACCAGAATCCTAACCCTAAATCTAATTCTCAGACTTCTTGCTTTCTTAGAGTTTAGAAACCCTGCAATCCTCCCTTGCCATGCGTGAAAGGCGGCTCTACCACTGTGTCCTGCATGAAACCCACGGGCCCATACCCAGAGTATGATAGAGTGGGTTCCCGGGTACAATCCCAGCCCCCTAAACTCCCCCCGCCCGCCTAATGCAGACAGGGCCCGTGCGCTAAGCATAAACAATACCTTTAACACATAACCCTAACCCTGAACATAACACCCAACCCTGTTCCTATTTCTCCCCTTAACACGTAAACCTCACCGTGCGCCTAACTTTAACCTCTTATCCTAACGTTAATGCATAACCCATTTCCTGAGAACAACCCCATCCCATAATTCTAACCCCATCTCCTAGTCATCACTGTGACACCTAATCCCTAACCCTAATTCTAAACCGCTAACCCTAACCGTAACCCTACCTACAACCCTAACACTGACAGTAACCCTTACTTCTAACCCCAACGCTATGCCTAACAAAAACCCTAACCCTTGACCCTAACCCTTCACCCTAACCCCTAGCCTTACCCTAACCCTTAACCCTAATGCTAATCCTAACCATTAAACCTAACCCTAGCTCTTAAAGCTAACCCTAAACCTTACCCTCACGACTAGACCTAACCCTGACACTAACCTAACACCTAACCCTAACCAGAACCCCTAAAGCTAACCCTGAACCCTATCCCTAACCCAAGCAGTAAACTTTAACCCTAAACCTAAGCCCAACCCGTAACCCTAATCCTATCCTTTTACCCTAAAACTAACCCCGAAACCTAACCCCTATACCTCACCCTAACTCTAACCCCAATCCTAATTCTAACCATACCCCTTCATAAAACACTAACTCCTAACCGCTAACCCTAACACTAACCCTAACCCTAACCCTAACCAAAAACCCTAATCACTAATCCCTAAACCTAACGCTTAACCTTTACCCTAACCGTTAACCCTCACCCTAAATCTTAACCCTGACACTAACCTTAACCTTTAACTCTAAGCCTAACCCTTAACCCTAGAGTAAGGAAGACCCTTAATGCTAATGGGATCCCTTATCCCTAACCCTAACACTACAGCTAAAAATAACCCTAACCTTGGATCCTTAAACCTAACCCCTAACACTTACTTTAACCCCAAACCCTAACCTTAATCCTAAGCATTAAACCTAACCCTATCTCTTAACCCTAACGCTAGCCTTTACCCTAACGCCTAGATCTAACCCTAAATCTAACCTACCGCCTAATCCTGACCTTAAGCCCTTATGCTAACCCTAACCCTGAACCCTAAACCTACCCGTAACTCTTAACACTAACCCTATCCGTGAACCTAAACCCTGACCCTAAACATTACCCGCACCCAAGCATTTAACCCTGACCCTAACCCTAATCCTTAATGGTAACCTTAACACTAAACCCTAACCCTAAGCCCAACACTTAACCCTAATCCTATCCCTTAACCCTAACCCTAACCCTAACCCTAATGCTACCCCCTAAACGTAACCCTAACCGTAACCAGTAAACCTAACCCTAACCTCTAACACAAACCATAGCACATAACTCTAACCCTAAAACTAACCCTAACCCTAACCCTAAACCCTAAACCCTAACTCTTAACCTTAACCCTAAGCGTTAACTCTCATGCTAACCTTTAATCCTAACCCTAATCCTAATCTTCAACCCTAAACCTAACACTTAACCCTAACCCTGTACCAAACCCTAACCCCTCATCTTAACCCTAACCGTAAACCTCAACCCTAAACCAAAGTGTAACCGTTAAACCTAAGAGTAACCTTTAACCCTAACCCTAATCCCTAACCCTAAGCCCTCACCCTAACACTAAAGTTCATCCTTAACCCTAACCAGAATCCTAACCCTAAATCGAATTCTCAGACTTCTTGCTTTCTTAGAGTTTAGAAAGCCTGCAATCCTCCCATGCCATGCGTGAAAGGAGGCTCTACCACTGTGTCCTGCATGAAACCCATGGGCCCATACCCAGAGTATGATAGAGTGGGTTCCCGGGTACAAACCCAGCCCCCTAAACTCCCCCCGCCCGCCTAATGCAGACAGGGCCCGTGCGCTAAGCATAAACAATACCTTTAACAGATAACCCTAACCCTGAACATAACACCGAACCCTGTTCCTATTTCTCCCCTTAACAAGTAAACCTCACCGTGCGCCTAACTTTAACCTCTTATGCTAACGTTAATGCATAACCCATTTCCTGAGAACAACCCCTATCCCATAATTCTAACCCTATCTCCTAGTCATCACTGTGACACCTAATCCCTAACCCTAATTCTAAACCGCTAACCCTTACCGTAACCCTACCTACAACCCTAACACTGACAGTAACCCTTACTTCTAACCCCAACGCTATGCCTAACAAAAACCCTAACCCTTGACCCTAACCCTTCACCCTAACCCCTAAGCCTTACCCTAACCCTTAAACCTAATCCTAATCTTAACCATTAAACGTAACCCTAACTCTTAAAGCTAATCCTAAACCTTACCCTCACGACTAGACCTAACCCTGACACTAACCTAACACCTAACCCTAACCAGAACCCCTAAATCTAACCCTGAACCCTATCCCTAACCCCAGCAGTGAACTTTAACCCTAAACCTAAGCCCAACCCGTAACCCTAATCCTATCCTTTTACCCTAAAACTAACCCCGAAACCTAACCCCTATACCTCACCCTAACTCTAACCCCAATCCTAATTCTAACCATACCCCTTCATAAAACACTAACTCCTAAACGCTAACCCTAACACTAACCCTAACCCTAACCCTAACCAAAAACCCTAATCACTAATCCCTAAACCTAACGCTTAACCTTTACCCTAACCGTTAACCCTCACCCTAAATCTTAAACCTGACACTAACCTTAACCTTTAACTCTAAGCCTAACCCTTAACCCTACAGTAAGGAAGACCCTTAATGCTAATGGGATCCCTTATCCCTAACCCTAACACTACAGCTAAAAATAACCCTAACCTTGAATCCTTAAACCTAACCCCTAACACTTACTTTAACCCCAAACCCTAACCGTAATCCTAAGCATTAAACCTAACGCTATCTCTTAACCCTAACGCTAGCCCTTACCCTATCGCCTAGATCTAACCCTAAATCTAACCTACCGCCTAATCCTAACCTTAAGCCCTAATGCTAACACTAACCCTGAACCCTAAACCTACCCGTATCCCTTAACACTAACCCTATCCGTGAACCTAAACCCTGACCCTAAACATTACCCGCACCCAAGCATTTAACCGTGACCCTAACACTAATACTTAATGGTAACCTTAACACTAAACTCTAACCCTAAGCCCAACACTTAACCCTAATCCTATTCCTTAACCCTAACCCTAACCATAACCCTAATGATACCCCCTATACGTAACCCTAACCGTGACCAGTAAACCTAACCCTAACCTCTAACACAAACCATAGCACATAACTCTAACCCTAAAACTAACCCTAAACCCTAACTCTTAACCTTAACACTAAGCGTTAACTCTCGCGCTAACCTTTAATCCTAACCCTAATCCTAATCTTCAACCCTAAACCTAACACTTAACCCTAACCCTGTACCAAACCCTAACCCCTCATCTTAACCCTAACCGTAAACCTCAACCCTAAACCAAAGTGTAACCGTTAAACCTAAGAGTAAACTTTAACCCTAACCCTAATCCCTAACCCTAAGCCCTCACCCTAACACTAAAGTTCATCCTTAACCCTAACCAGAATCCTAACCCTAAATCTAATTCTCAGACTTCTTGCTTTCTTAGAGTTTAGAAAGCCTGCAATCCTCCCATGCCATGCGTGAAAGGAGGCTCTACCACTGTGTCCTGCATGAAACCCACGGGCCCATACCCAGAGTATGATAGAGTGGGTTCCCGGGTACAATCCCAGCCCCCTAAACTCCCCCCGCCCGCCTAATGCAGACAGGGCCCGTGCGCTAAGCATAAACAATACCTTTAACAGATAACCCTAACCCTGAACATAACACCCAACCCTGTTCCTATTTCTCCCCTTAACACGTAAACCTCACCGTGCGCCTAACTTTAACCTCTTATCCTAACGTTAATGCATAACCCATTTCCTGAGAACAACCCCATCCCATAATTCTAACCCTATCTCCTAGTCATCACTGTGACACCTAATCCCTAACCCTAATTCTAAACCGCTAACCCTAACCGTAACCCTAACTACAACCCTAACACTGACAGTAACCCTTACTTCTAACCCCAACGCTATGCCTAACAAAAACCCTAACCCTTGACCCTAACCCTTCACCCTAACCCCTAAGCCTTAACCTAACCCTTAACCCTAATGCTAATCCTAACCATTAAACCTAACCCTAGCTCTTAAAGCTAACCCTAAACCTTACCCTCACGACTAGACCTAACCCTGACACTAACCTAACACCTAACCCTAACCAGAACCCCTAAAGCTAACCCTGAACCCTATCCCTAACCCCAGCAGTAAACTTTAAACCTAAACCTAAGCCCAACCCGTAACCCTAATCCTATCCTTTTACCCTAAAACTAACCCCTAAACCTAACCCCTATACCTCACCCTAACTCTAACCCCAATCCTAATTCTAACCATACCCCTTCATAAAACACTAACTCCTAACCGCTAACCCTAACACTAACCCTAACCCTAACCCTAACCAAAAACCCTAATCACTAATCCCTAAACCTAACGCTTAACCTTTACCCTAACCGTTAACCCTCACCCTAAATCTTAACCCTGACACTAACCTTAACCTTTAACTCTAAGCCTAACCCTTAACCCTACTGTAGGGAAGACCCTTAATGCTAATGGGATCCCTTATCCCTAACCCTAACACTACAGCTAAAAATAACCCTAACCTTGGATCCTTAAACCTAACCCCTAACACTTACTTTAACCCCAAACCCTAACCTTAATCCTAAGCATTAAACCTAACCCTATCTCTTAACCCTAACGCTAGCCCTTACCCTAACGCCTAGATCTAACCCTAAATCTAACCTACCGCCTAATCCTGACCTTAAGCCCTTATGCTAACACTAACCCTGAACCCTAAACCTACCCGTAACCCTTAACACTAACCCTATCCGTGAACCTAAACCCTGACCTTAACCATTACCCGCACCCAAACATTTAACCCTGACCCTAACCCTAATCCTTAATGGTAACCTTAACACTAAACCCTAACCCTAAGCCCAACACTTAACCCTAATCCTATCCCTTAACCCTAACCCTAACCCTAACCCTAATGCTACCCCCTAAACGTAACCCTAACCGTGACCAGTAAACCTAACCCTAACCTCTAACACAAACCATAGCACATAACTCTAACCCTAAAACTAACCCTAAACCCTAACTCTTAACCTTAACCCTAAGCGTTAACTCTCACGCTAACCTTTAATCCTAACCCTAATCCTAATCTTCAACCCTAAACCTAACACTTAACCGTAACCCTGTACCAAACCCTAACCCCTCATCTTAACCCTAACCGTAAACCTCAACCCTAAACCAAAGTGTAACCGTTAAACCTAAGAGTAACATTTAACCCTAACCCTAATCCCTAACCCTAAGCCCTCACCCTAACACTAAACTTCATCCTTAACCCTAACCATAACCCTAACCCTAAATCTAATTCTCAGACTTCTTGCTTTCTTAGAGTTTAGAAAGCCTGCAATCCTCCCATGCCATGCGTGAAAGGAGGCTCTACCACTGTGTCCTGCATGAAACCCACGGGCCCATACCCAGAGTATGATAGAGTGGGTTCCCGGGTACAATCCCAGCCCCCTAAACTCCCCCCGCCCGCCTAATGCAGACAGGGCCCGTGCGCTAAGCATAAACAATACCTTTAACAGATAACCCTAACCCTGAACATAACACCCATCCCTGTTCCTATTTCTCCCCTTAACACGTAAACCTCACCGTGCGCCTAACTTTAACCTCTTATCCTAACATTAATGCATAACCCATTTCCTGAGAACAACCCCATCCCATAATTCTAACCCTATCTCCTAGTCATCACTGTGACACCTAATCCCTAACCCTAATTCTAAACCGCTAACCCTAACCGTAACCCTACCTACAACCCTAACACTGACAGTAACCCTTACTTCTAACCCCAACGCTATGCCTAACAAAAACCCTAACCCTTGACCCTAACCCTTCACCCTAACCCCTAGCCTTACCCTAACCCTTAACCCTAATCCTAATCCTAACCATTAAACCTAACCCTAGCTCTTGAGGCTAACCCTAAACCTTACCCTCACGACTAGACCTGACCCTGACACTAACCTAACACCTAACCCTAACCAGAACCCCTAAAGCTAACCCTGAACCCTATCCCTAACCCAAGCAGTAAACTTTAACCCTAAACCTAACCCGAACCCGTAACCCTAATCCTATCCTTTTACCCTAAAACTAACCCCGAAACCTAACCCCTATACCTCACCCTAACTCTAACCCCAATCCTAATTCTAACCATACCCCTTCATAAAACACTAACTCCTAACCGCTAACCCTAATGCTAACCCTAACCCTAACCCTAACCAAAAACCCTAATCACTAATCCCTAAACCTAACGCTTAACCTTTACCCTGACCGTTAACCCTCACCCTAAATCTTAACCCTGACACTAACCTTAACCTTTAACTCTAAGCCTAACCCTTAACCCTACAGTAAGGAAGACCCTTAATGCTAATGGGATCCCTTATCCCTAACCCTAACACTACAGCTAAAAATAACCCTAACCTTGGATCCTTAAACCTAACCCCTAACACTTACTTTAAACCCAAACCCTAACCCTAATCCTAAGCATTAAACCTAACCCTATCTCTTAACCCTAACGCTAGCCCTTACCCTAACGCCTAGATATAACCCTAAATCTAACCTACAGCCTAATCCTAACCTTAAGCCCTTATGCTAACACTAACCCTGAACCCTAAACCTACCCGTAACCCTTAACACTAACCCTATCCGTGAACCTAAACCTTGACCCTAAACATTACCCGCACCCAAGCATTTAACCCTGACCCTAACCCTAATCCTTAATGGTAACCTTAACACTAAACCCTAACCCTAAGTCCAACACTTAACCCTAATCCTATCCCTTAACCCTAACCCTAACCCTAACCCTAATGCTACCCCCTAAACGTAACCCTAACCGTGACCAGTAAACCTAACCCTAACCTCTAACACTAACCATAGCACATAACTCTAACCCTAAAACTAACCCTAACCCTAACCCTAACCCTAAACCCTAACTCTTAAACTTAACGCTAAGCGTTAACTCTCACGCTAACCTTTAATCCTAAACCTAATCCTAGTCTTCAACCCTAAACCTAACACTTAACCCTAACCCTGTACCAAACCCTAACCCCTCATCTTAACCCTAACCCTAAACCTCAACCCTAAACCAAAGTGTAACCGTTAAACCTAAGAGTAACCTTTAACCCTAACCCTAATCCCTAACCCTAAGCCCTCACACTAACACTAAACTTCATCCTTAACCCTAACCATAATCCTAACCCTAAATCTAATTCTCAGACTTCTTGCTTTCTTAGAGTTTAGAAAGCCTGCAATCCTCCCATGCCATGCGTGAAAGGAGGCTCTACCACTGTGTCCTGCATGAAACCCACGGGCCCATACCCAGAGTATGATAGAGTGGGTTCCCGGGTACAATCCCAGCCCCCTAAACTCCCCCCGCCCGCCTAATGCAGACAGGGCCCGTGCGCTAAGCATAAACAATACCTTTAACAGATAACCCTAACCCTGAACATAACACCCAACCCTGTTCCTATTTCTCCCCTTAACACGTAACCCTCACCGTGCGCCTAACTTTAACCTCTTATCCTAACGTTAATGCATAACCCATTTCCTGAGAACAACCCCTATCCCATAATTCTAACCCTATCTCTTAGTCATCACTGTGACACCTAATCCCTAACCCTAATTCTAAACCGCTAACCCTAACCGTAACCCTACCTACAACCCTAACACTGACAGTAACCATTACTTCTAAACCCAACGCTATGCCTAACAAAAACCCTAACCCTTGACCCCAACCCTTCACCCTAACCCCTAAGCCTTACCCTAACCCTTAACCTTAAAACTAATCCTAACCATTAAACCTAACCCTAGCTCTTAAAGCTAACCCTAAACCTTACCCTCACGACTAGACCTAACCCTGACACTAACCTAACACCTAACCCTAACCAGAACCCCTAAAGCTAACCCTGAACCCTATCCCTAACCCCAGCAGTAAACTTTAACCCTAAACCTAAGCCCAACCCGTAACCCTAATCCTATCCTTTTACCCTAAAACTAACCCCGAAACCTAACCCCTATACCTCACCCTAACTCTAACCCCAAACCTAATTCTAACCATACCCCTTCATAAAACACTAACTCCTAACCGCTAACCCTAACACTAACCAAAATCCCTAATCACTAATCCCTAACCCTAACGCTTAACCTTTACCCTAACTGTTAACCCTCACCCTAAATCTTAACACTGACCCTAACCTTAACCTTTAACTCTAAGCCTAACCCTTAACCCTACAGTAAGGAAGACCCTTAATGCTAATGGGATCCCTTATCCCTAACCCTAACACTACAGCTAAAATTAACCCTAACCTTGGATCCTTAAACCTAACCCCTAACACTTACTTTAACCCCAAACCCTAACCCTAATCCTAAGCATTAAACCTAACCCTATCTCTTAACCCTAACGCTAGCCCTTACCCTAACGCCTAGATCTAACCCTAAATCTAACCTACCGCCTAATCATAACCTTAAGCCCTAATGCTAACACTAACCCTGAACCCTAAACCTACCCGTAACCCTTAACACTAACCCTATCCGTGAACCTTAACCCTGACCCTAAACATTACGCGCACCCAAGCATTTAACCCTGATTCTAACCCTAATCCTTAATGATAAACCTAACACTAAACCCTAACCCTAAGCCCAACACTTAACCCTAATCCTATCCCTTAACCCTAACCCTAACCCTAATGCTACCCCCTAAACGAAACCCTAACCGTGACCAGTAAACCTAACCCTAACCTCTAACACAAACCATAGCACATAACTCTAACCCTAAAACTAACCCTAACCCTAACCCTAACCCTAAACCCTAACTCTTAACCTTAACCTTAAGCGTTAACTCTCACGCTAACCTTTAATCCTAACCCTAATCCTAATCTTCAACCCTAAACCTAACACTTAACCCTAACCCTGTACCAAACCCTAACCCCTCATCTTAACCCTAACAGTAAACCTCAACCCTAAACCAAAGTGTAACCGTTAAACCTAAGAGTAACCTTTAACCCTAACCCTAAGCCCTAACCCTAAGCCCTCACCCTAACACTAAACTTCATCCTTAACCCTAACCAGAATCCTACCCCTAAATCGAATTCTCAGACTTCTTGCTTTCTTAGAGTTTAGAAAGCCTGCAATCCTCCCATGCCATGCGTGAAAGGAGGCTCTACCACTGTGTCCTGCATGAAACCCACGGGCCCATACCCAGAGTATGATAGAGTGGGTTCCCGGGTACAATCCCAGCCCCCTAAACTGCCCCCGCCCGCCTAATGCAGACAGGGCCTGTGCGCTAAGCATAAACAATACCTTTAACAGATAACCCTAACCCTGAACATAACACCCAACCCTGTTCCTATTTCTCCCCTTAACACGTAACCCTCACCGAGCGCCTAACTTTAACCTCTTATCCTAACGTTAATGCATAACCCATTTCCTGAGAACAACCCCTATCCCATAATTCTAACCCTATCTCCTAGTCATCACTGTGACACCTAATCCCTAACCCTAATTCTAAACCGCTAACCCTAACAGTAACCCTACCTACAACCCTAACACTGACAGTAACCCTTACTTCTAACCCCAACGCCATGCCTAACAAAAACCCTAACCCTTGACCCTAACCCTTCACCCTAACCCCTAAGCCTTACCCGAACCCTTAACCCAAATCCTAATCCTAACCATTAAACCTAACCCTAGCTCTTAAAGCTAACCCTAAACCTTACCCTCATGACTAGACCTAACCCTGACACTAACCTAACACCTAACCCTAACCAGAACCCCTAAAGCTAACCCTGAACCCTATCCCTAACCCTAGCAGTAAACTTTAATCCTAAACCTAAGCCCAACCCGTAACCCTAATCCTATCCTTTTACCCTAAAACTAACCCAAAACCTAACCCCTACACCTCACCCTAACTCTAACCCCAATCGTAATTCTAACCATACCCCTTCATAAAACACTAACTCGTAACCGCTAACCCTAACACTAACCAAAAACCCTAATCACTAATCCCTAACCCTAACGCTTAACCTTTACCTTAACGGTTAACCCTCACCCTAAATCTTAACACTGACCCTAACCTTAACCTTTAACTCTAAGCCGAACCCTTAACCCTACAGTAAGGAAGACGCTTAATGCTAATGGGACCCCTTATCCCTAACCCTAACACTACAGCTAAAAATAACCCTAACCTTGGATCCTTCAACATAACCCCTAAAACTTACTTTAACCCCAAACCCTAACCCTAATCCTAAGCATTAAACCTAACCCTATCTCTTAAACCTAACGCTAGCCCTTACCCTAACGCCTAGATCTAACCCTAAATCTAACCTACCGCCTAATCCTAACCTTAAGCCCTAATGCTAACACTAACCCTGAACCCTAAACCTACCCGTAACCCTTAACACTAACCCTATCTGTGAACCTTAAACCTGACCCTAACCATTAACCGCACCCAAACATTTAACCCTGACCCTAACCCTAATCCTTAATGCTAACCCTAACACTAAACCCTAACCCTAAGCCCAACACTTATCCCTAATCCTATCCCTTAACCCTAACCCTAACCCTAATGCTACCACCTAAACGTAACCCTAACCGTGACCAGTAAACCTAACCCTAACCTCTAACACAAACCATAGCACATAACTCTAACCCTAAATCTAACCCTAACCCTAACCCTAAACCCTAACTCTTAACCTTAACCCTAAGCGTTAACTCTCACGCTAACCTTTAATCCTAACCCTAATCCTAATCTTCAACCCTAAACCTAACACTTAACCCTAACCCTGTACCAAACCTTAACCCCTCATCTTAACCCTAACCGTAAACCTCAACCCTAAACCAAAGTGTAACCGTTAAACCTAAGAGTAACCTTTAACCCTAACCCTAATCCCTAACCCTAAGCCCTCACCCTAACACTAAACTTCATCCTTAACCCTAACCAGAATCCTAACCCTAAATCTAATTCTCAGACTTCTTGCTTTCTTAGAGTTTAGAAAGCCTGCAATCCTCCCATGCCATGCGTGAAAGGAGGCTCTACCACTGTGTCCTGCATGAAACCCATGGGCCCATACCCAGAATATGATAGAGTTGGTTCGCGGGTACAATCCCAGCCCCCTAAACTCCCCCCGCCCGCCTAATGCAGACAGGGCCCGTGCGCTAACATAAAGAATACCTTTAACAGATAACCCTAACCCTGAACATAACACCCAACCCTGTTCCTATTTCTCCCCTTAACACGTAACCCTCACCGTGCGCCTAACTTTAACCTCTTATCCTAACGTTAATGCATAACCCATTTCCTGAGAACAACCCCTATCCCATAATTCTAACCCTATCTCCTAGTCATCACTGTGACACCTAATCCCTAACCCTAATTCTAAACCGCTAACCCTAACAGTAACCCTACCTACAACCCTAACACTGACAGTAACCCTTACTTCTAAC